>NC_134687.1:496006819-496306819 GCF_050947455.1 Rhinoderma darwinii
TCAGCCACTAACTGTGACATCATCATATTTATTATCCCTGTTCTGTGACATCACTGTCGTGCTTTGTTATTAGCTGTGATATCACTATGTTTATTATCCCAGTTCTGTGACATCACCGTGGTCCTCAGCCACTAACTGTGATATCATCATGTTTATTATCCCAGTTCTCTGACATCACTGTGGTCCTCAGCCATTAACTGTGACATCATCATGTTTATTATCCCTGTTCTGTGACGTCACTGTGGTGCTTTGTTATTAGCTGTGATATCACTAGGTTTATTATCCCAGTTCTGTGACATTATCCCTGTTCTCTGGCATCACCGTGGTCCTCAGCCATTAACTGTGACATCATCATGTTGATTACCCCTGTTCTGTGACATCACTGTGGTGCTTTGTTATTAGCTGTGATATCACTATGTTTATTATCCCAGTTCTGTGACATTATCCCTGTTCTCTGACATCACCGTGGTCCTCAGCCACTAACTGTGACATCATCTTGCTTACTGTCCCTGTTCTGTGACATCACCGTGGTCCTCAGCCACTAACCGTGACATCATCTTGCTTATTGTCCCTGTTCTGTGACATCACTGTAGTGCTTTGTTATTAGTTGTGATATCACTGTTTATTTTTCCAGTTCTGTGACATCACCGTGGTCCTCAGCCACTAACTGTGACATCACTGTAGTGCTTAGTTGTTAGCGGTTTATTATCTCCATTCATTGACATTAGCCCTATTCTGTGATGTCAGTGTTGTCCTTAGCTGTTTTATCATTATATTTATTATTTATTTTCTGTGACATTACAGTGTGCATTATTCCCATACTGGGACATCATCCTTTCCTGCAATTTCACAGGGTTGTTATCCATGTTCTGTGACATCACTGTGTCTGTTATTCCTGTTTTGTGACTGTGACACCACTATGACTATTAATTATTCCTGTGCTTTTACCTCGCTATAGTCATAACCGATGTGTTGTGACATTACTTTCTTTATTACATCTATATAGGAGTTGCACCTAGGCCCTTAGGTGGCCCCAAAGCCACTCTGCCACATACGAGAATACCAGCATTTAGTCTATGTAATGTTACATAATTATTTATTATCTCTGTGCCTTGACATTACTGTTTCATTATTTCTGGACTGTGACATCACTGTGTGCGTTATCCATGTATTAGAATCCTGAGTAACTTATTCCCTTGCTGTAACATCACAGTTTATTATCCCTGTTCTGTGACATTATCCCTGTTCTGTTACATCGGTTTTGTCCTTAGCCATTAGCTGTGACATCATTATGTTTATTATTCCTGTTTTGTGATATCACTGTGTGCATTATTCCCATACTGTGACATCACTCTTTCCTGCAACTTCACAGAGTTCATTTTATATGTAGTGTGATATCACTGTGTTTGTTATTCCTGTTTTGTGACTGTGTATGATCTCTTTAGGCTGGGTTCACACAACCTATTCTCAGGCGTAAACGAGGCCTTTTATGCCTCTAATTACGCCTGAAAATACGGCTCAAATACGTCGGCAAACATCTGCCGATTCATTTCAATGGGTTTGCCAACGTACTGTGCCGACGACCTGTAATTTTACACGTCGCTGTCAAAAGACGGCGCGTAAAATGAAAGCGTCGTCAAAGAAGTGCAGGACACTTCTTGGGACGTAATTTGAGCCGTTTTTTTAATTAACTTCTATGAAGAACAGCTCCAAATTACGGCCGTAATTGACGCCTCGCAAAACACGAGTACGAGCAATTACGTCTGAAATGCAGGAGCTGTTTTCTCCTGAAAACAGCTCCGTAATTTCAGCCATATCGGACGCTGCTGTGTGCACATACCCTTACAGTGATACATTTTGACCAAGGTTGCAGTGTGCTTATTCCCTGAACTATGACATCACTATAAGGGTATGTTCACACGCACTAATTACGGACGTAATTCGGGCGTTTTTGCCCCGAATTACGTCCGAAAAATGCGCCTCGATAGCGTTGAAAGCAATGGGCTGACGTTTGTCTGTTCACACGAGGCGTATATTTACGCGCCGCTGTCAAATGACGGCGCGTAAATAGACGCCCGCGTCAAAGAAGTGACCTGTCACTTCTTTGGGCGTAATTGGAGCCGTTATTCATTGACTCCAATGAAAAGCAGCGCCAATTACGTCCATAATGGACGCGCCGTTCAAGCGCCTGCACATGCCGTTACGGCTGAAATTACGGGGATGTTTCCTCCTGAAAACATCCCCGTAATTTCAGCCGTTACGGACGCTGTCGTGTGAACATACCCTGACTATTATTACATTGCTTTTACTTCACTTTAGTCAAAACCCATGTGTTGTAACATTGATATCTGTCACGGCTGTGGGGTATGTGGACCAACTGGACCTCTCCGCTGTAGCAGAGAAGCAGCTGGTCAAACGAAAAGTCTATGACAGACACTAGGGTGAGAGTACCTGGGTAGCTGGCTTGAATCAGACTATTGGAAGCTGAGTTGTGCCAGACTATCGGAAGCAGGCTTGTGCCAGACTATCCAGCAGGCTTGTGCCGGACTATCGGAAGCTGGCTTGTACCGGACCATTGGAAGCAGACTTGTGCTGGATAACCGGACATGAACACTGAAGTCTCGGACACGTGACTTGACACGGACACTGGACTTGAACACTGAAGTCGTCTCGGACACTTGACTTGGTTCGGACACCAGACACGGATAGTGCAGTCGTCTCAAACACTTGACTTGGCTAAGACTATTGGAAGCAGGATAAGGGATACAGGATACATCTAGGGAACCTTTGCAGGCAAACAGTGGGAAAGACACAACATTGCTCAGGCTATGTGGAAGTGGGCAGGGTACCTTTTAAAGTCCTGGGTATGCTGGGATTGGTAATGGGATGCATTTCCTGGTGCCCACACTGCCCTACAGGCATTGGCTGGAGGAGAGAGCAGTGTGTGCCGGCGTTTTAGAGGAAGGAGATGCCGGCAAGGCTTCAGAGCCCTGCGGTCGCGGCTGCCGGTGAGTGGGGAACGCCGGCGGTCAGTGACCGCGGGCTTTACAGTACACCCCCTTAAATCCCCTCTTCTTAGGTCCAGAGCATAGGAGGAACTTTTTGATGAGAGCTGGGGCATCCATATTCTCTTCAGGCCTTGACGGAGAGTTAGACGTGAAGCAGCTGCAGAAGACGTTCCGTCCAGTTCTAAAAACACTGTGCGAAAAGTTTCCAAGAATAGCTGTAGGTTGGAAGATTCCGGACACTCATGTTCCCAGATTCGCCCATGCCACAGCTTTGTCAGAGAGGAGGGAGACCATAAACGCAACCTTTGTCAGATCGTAGGGGAAGAGATGTGTGTACCATTGGATGTGGATCTTGCACTGGTTGAGAGCCCCTACAGGTTGTTTCATCTCCATTGTAATGAGGTGGAAGTGGCAACGAAGTTCCGGACCCAGAACTGACTGGAGTGCTGGCGGGCAGTGGAGTAGGTGGGGCAGCAACTGAAGCAAAATCCAAGCTTGTGGCAATAGCATTGACTGCTTGCAGGAGCTGATCCTGGCATTCTTGGAGATCTCGCACGTCTGCTTGCTTTGACTGTACCGGTTTCTTGCATTGACCAGCGGGATCCATGGCCTGAGCAAACTGTCACGGCTGTGAGGTATGTGGACCCACTGGGCCGCTCCGCCGTAGCGGAGTAGCAGCTGGTCAAATGGAAAGTCTATGACAGACACTAGGACAAGAGTACCTGGGTAGCAGGCTTGTGCCGGACTATCGGAAGCAGGCTTGTGCCGGACTATCGGAAGCAGGCTTGTGCCGGACTATCGGAAGCAGGCTTGTGCCGGACTATCGGAAGCAGGCTTGTGCCGGACTATCAGGAACAGGCTTGTGCCGGACTATCGGAAACAGGCATGTGCCGTACTATCAGAAGCTGGCTTGTACCGGACTATGGGAAGCACGCTAGTGCTGGATAGCAGGACTTGAACACTGAAGTTGTCTCGGACACTTGACTTGACACGGACACCGTGAAGTCGTCTCGGACATCGTGACGCATCGTGTGCATGGGGCCTTACAGTATTCATGGCTCCTAGTAGAGAATTTCTCCATAGACATGGAGTCTGACGGAAACTCTACGACTAAGGTCAAATACACAATGCGTTTTACGTAAGATTTCAAATAAACACATCTACATAATGCTACATTTTTCTGCACGTGAATTGACGTGCGGGGAAGGTTTTAAAATCTGCGAAGTGTCCATTTATCTTGCGTTTCCGTTTAAGAATTGTATCTGACAAGATTTAGTAAAAAAAAACACACCAAAATCTGCAGTACAATATTCGCACCTGTTTCCGCATTCATTTATTTTCCGTTTTGATGCACATTTTCTGCATCAAATTCTTCAACATGTGCATATAGCCTAAAATAGCTGTACAGGCTCAGTGCCAATGTCCATGAGCCCTTAGGCTGATCAGTCACACAGGACCTGCCCGCAGCACTGTTAATTAGTCTTGTATTTAAGATCTTTGATGGAAAACAAATTAATTTTATCAAATTGAATTGTCATTTTCATTAAACTGTGAAGGGAGTAATTTATGTACTGAAAGAAGTGTATCACTGCGGTGGGAAGTGAAACTAAATGTCTTGGAGACTTTTTCTTTTGATAGGTTAACAATTAATTACTGCTCTATTGATAGGCATACACAGCAAAAATACATTCCAGACGATGATAAATGGAATATATGTATATGATTTGGGTGATGCTGTGTTATTCTGACTAGTATTGGTGTTTTTTGTATCAGCCTCAGGTGCCAATTGGAATTAACTGGTTGCCAACTAAGGACAAGTATGGTCGTCATAAGCGGCAGGACGTTTCCGCATCAGGATGGGCATACTTATCAGGATGGGCATACTTATCCGGCTGATCGCACGGCCACAGCAAGTATGGGCAGACAGCTCAGGGTCTATTGAAAAACCCCAGGGCTGTCTGACCATATTTCCTGTTATTAGGTCATAATACCAGTACGCAGGCTAATGTACTGGCATATATCAGGTCCGTGCATTGCCCGGGAGCCTGGACCGCAAAAAGATAGGACATGCCTTATTACGGCCGCATTTTGCGGTCCAGGCTCATTGAAATGTATGTATACGGCCATGTGCACGGCCGGTGATTTTCGGGCGGTGACACTCCGCGGCCATCCGAGCTGCTAATCACGGTCGTGCACACCACTACGGTCGTGTGCATGAGGCCTTAGATGCAGGGTTCAAAAGCGATTGCTGCATCTAGATGGTTACTAGCCGATCGGCACCCCAGCAACGCAATCGCAATGGGGTGCCAATGGTTGCTATGGCAACCGGAGGCCTAACAATTGTCTCCTGGCCTGCCATGTACGGAAGCCTATTGGGTCCCATCCGGAGTCGAAGCCTAATAGGCTTGTTGTCAGTGTATATCTGACAGCTCAAATACTTTACTATGTAGGTAGGGCAGTGTGTTATAATAGCAATCAGGGCTTCATTCCTTCAAGTCCCCTAGTGGGACAAAAAAAAGTTAAAAAAGTAAATAAAAATGTTGTCCAAAAATATAAAATTAAAAGTTTCAAGTTCAAAAACAATAACCGCCCTTTCCCATAATATGTCTTTTATTATAGGAAAAAACGGAAAACATTAAAAAAGTAGACATTTCACCACGTCCGTTGCGACGCAAACTATAAAAATATCACATTATTTTTCGCGCACGGGGAACACTGTAAAAAAATAAACTAAAAAACAATCCAGAATCAGTTTTTTGGTCACCACCCCTCCCAAAAACAAAGAATAAAAAGTGATCAAAAAGTCGCATAAATTGTACTAATAAAAACTACAGCAGTCCCGCAAAAAACAAGACCTCCCACAGCTTTTTTGACGGAAAAATAAAAAAGTTATGGCTCTCAGGATATGGCGACACAAAAAAAATAACTAAAGCGGAAAAACCTGCTTGCGGGAAAAAGAAGGGACATGCCCTATCTTCGGGTGTTTACGCCTCTGACCTCCCATTGACATCAATGGGAGGCAGAGAAAACTTATTTCGCTGCCTTTTATGCCTGCGGCGCTCAATGGCCGAGGGCGAAAAACACCACGAACATCGGCGTGCAGGCAGAGAAAAATCTGCCTTCCTCCTGCAAAAAACTCAGTGTGAACCCAGCCTAATCGTATCGACCCGCAGAATAAAGTAAAAATGTAATTGATAGCCCACATATGAACACATTAAAAAAAAAAGGAATAAAAATCAATGTCAGAATTGCTGTTTTTTGGTCACCTTGTTTGCCATAAAAGGGAATAAAAAGTGATCAAAAAATCGCATGTACCCCAAAATGGGCCCTCACACTACAGCTGGGCAATTAATCTAAAAAAACCCGAAACCAAAATTCTGTGCAATTAATCTACGTCCTCTTGCACATTTAGGTTTTTTCAATTATTTTTTTCCTGCTTTAAACTGTATCTGCATCTCAACCCCTTCCCGACATCCGCCGTATATATACGGCGCTGACGGGAAGATGCTCCCGCAAACCGCAGTACAGTTACGTCGTGGTGATGGTGCGGGCTCAGGAGCAGAGCCGGCACCATCACCGTCGGGTGACCGCTGTATTATACAGCTGACAACCTCCTGTAACTGCCAGGACCGGAGCTATTCTCCGATCCGGCCGATTAACCCCTCAGATGCTGCGCTCAATAGAGCGCAGCATCTGATGGGTTTTAACCCGACCGGCAACCCAGCGATGCAATCGCTGGGTTGCTATGGCAATCGGAGGCCAAATAATGGCTTCCGTGTCTGCCTCATAGGCTTGCTGTCAGTGAATAGCTGACAGCACTAATACACTGCACTACGTATGTAGTGCAGTATATTAGAGTAGCGATCGGGCATCAGGCCCTCAAGTGCCCTAGTGGGACAAGTCAAAAAAGTACAAAAAAGTTCATAAAAATGTCGTAAAACAATAAAAACACACATGTTTCAAGTAAAAAAACAAAAAAACAAAACTGCCTTTTTTCCTATAATAAGTCTTTTATTATGGGAAAAATCATAATTTAAAAAAAAAACAAACAATACATAATTGGTATAGCCGCGTACGTAGTGACCCAAACTTTAAAACTATTATGTAATTGATTCCGCACGGTGAATGCCGTAAAAAAAATAAATGAAAAACTACACCAGAATCTTTGTTTTTAGGTCACATCTCCTCCCAAAAAATGCTATAAAAAGTGATCAAAAAGTCACATTTACTCCAAAATAGTACCAATAAAAACGACAATCCGTCCCGCCAAAAATAATCCCTGGCACAGTTTTATCCACGCAAAAATAAAAAAGTTATGGGTCTTAGAATACGGCGACACAGAAAACAAATGATTTTATAAAAAAAAGTTATTCTATTGTGCATAAGCTACAATACATAAAAAAACAATATAAATTTGGTATCACCGTAATCGTATCGCTCCGCAGAATACAGTTAACATGTAATTTATTGCGCACTCTGAATGCCGAAAACCCCCCAATAAAACACTATTCCAGAATTGCTTGTTTTTGGTAATTTCCTTTACCAAAAAATGAAATGAAAAGTGATCAAAAAGTCGTATGTGTTTCAAAATGGTACGAATAAAATCTACAGCCCGTCTTGCAAAAAAACGAGCCTGCACACAGCTTCATCAACCGAAAAATAAAAAAGCTATGGCACTAGTAATGCGGCGATGAAAAAACATCTCAATGTGCAGGCAGAAGGGGAACATTCCTTCAGTTTCAGGGCCATAGTATTTAGGAACTAGGAAGAAAAGGGACATATCACATCCGCTGGAAGTGAGGGCGCCCGTATTATACCAGCGCAAAACTTTCCCAGCAAAATTTCCCAAACTACAAAGGAGAAAATGTCCCCAAAATGTACAGAGTGTTACAAAAGGGGGATAAGAAAGAAAACCGTTTATCAGTGTGACACCGACCTGCGCATAACGGATCGCTTCACATCGTAACACACAGCTATGGATAATTGTATTATTTACCCCATTATTATACCCTCTTATTATGCCCCGATGTACTCCTCACAGCTTAGATATACCCCCACATTATAAACTGAAATACCAGCAAAACCCCAAACAGAACTATTACCAAGCAAAATCCAAGCTCAAAATGGCGGTCTTTCCCTTCTTAGCCCTACAGTGTGCCCAAATAGCAATTTATGTCCACAGGTAAGGCATTACCATACCCGGGAGAACCCACCTAACAATTTATGGGGTAAGATTTACCAGTGGCACAAGCTGGGCACAACATATTGTGCGGTGAAAAGGCATATCAGTGGAAAGATTGCAATTTTCACTTTGCACCATCCACCGCATATTCATTTCTGAAAAACACCTCTGGAGTCTAAATTCTCACTACACCCCTTGATAAATGCCATTAAGAGTGTAGTTTCTAAAATTTGTTTGGCACATCAGGGCTTTTCCAAATGCAACATGGCGTCCGCAAACCATTGGAGCAAAATCTACGCTCCAAAAGTTAAACACCGCTCCTTTTCTTCTAAATGCTCCCATATATGTAAACAGCAGTTTATAACCACATATGGGGTGTTACCGTACTCTGTGGAGAAATTGCATTGCAAATGTTGGGGTGCTTTTTATTCTTTATTTCTTGTGAAAATGAAAAATGTTGATCTAAAACTGCATCTTATTGAAAAAAAGTTAAATTTTTCATTTTCACTGCTTAATTCTAATTAATTCAGCAAAAAACCTTTGGAATCAAAATTCTCACTATACCCCTAGATTATTCCTAAGGGGGTGCAGTTTCCCATATAGAGTCACTTTTGGGGTGTTTCCACTGTTCTAGTAGTACAGGGACTCAGCAAATGTGACATGGTCCCCAGAAACCATTCCAAAATCCAAATGGTGCTCCTTCCATTCTGAGCCCTACCGTGTGTCCAAACAGCAGTTTAGGACCACATATCGTGTATTGTTTTACTCGGGAGAAATTGCTTTACAAATGTTGCAGTGCTTTTTCTACTTTAGTCCTTGTGGAAATTTCAAAAAATGAGCTAAACCTACATTGTCTTTGAAAAAATGTAGATTTTCATTTTCACGGCCTACTTCCAATAATTTCTGTAAAACACCTGTGGGGTCAAAATGCTCACTATACCCCTAGATAATTTCCTCAAGGTGTGTAGTTTCCAAAATGGGGTCACTTGTTGGGGGTTTCCACTGTTTTGTCCCCTCAGGGGCTTTGCAAATGCGACATGGCTTCCGCAAACCATTCCTGCTAAATTTGAGCTCCAAGAGCCAAATGACACTCTTTCACTTCTCAGCCTCGCCGTGTGTCCAAACAGCCGGTTATGACCACATATGGGGTATTGTTTTCCTCGGGAGAAATTGCTCTACAAATGTTGTGGTGCTTTTTCTCCTTTAGTCCTTTTGGAAATGCAAATTTTTTTTCTAAACCTACATTTTATTTGAAAAAATGTCGATTTTCATTTTCATGGCCTAGTTCCAAAAATTTCTGCAAAAAAATTGTCGGGTCAAAATGCTTACTATACTCCTAAATAAATTCCTTGAGGGGTGTAGTTTCCCAAATGGGGTCACTTTTGGGGGGTTTCCACTATTTTGGTACCACAAGACCTCCTCAAACCAGACATGGTGCCTAAAATATATTCTAATAGAAAGGAGGCCCCAAAATCCTCTAGGTACTACTTTGCTTCTGAGGCCTGTGCTTCAGTCCATTAGCACACTAGAGCCACATGTGGGATATTTCCTAAAACTGCAGAACCTGGGCAATAAATATTGAGTTGCATTTCTCTGGTAAAACCTTCTGTGTTACAAAAAAAATGGATTCAAAATTAATTTCTGCAAAAAAAAAAATGAACTTTGTAAAATTTCACCTCTACTTTGCTTTAATTCCTGCGAAATGTCTAAAGGGTTAAGAAACTTTCTAAATGCTGTTTTGAATACTTTGAGGGGTGCAGTTTTTAAAATGGGGTGACTTATTGGGCGTTTCTAATATATAAGGCCTTAAAAGCCACTTCACAACTGAACTGACCCCTGTAAAAATAGCCTTTTGAAATTTTCTTGAAAATGTAAGAAATTGCTGCTAAAGTTCTAGGCCTTGTAACGTCCTAGAAAAATAAAAGAATGTTCAGCAACTATAGCAATCTAAAGTAGACATATGGGGGATGTTAATTAGCAACTATTTTGTGTGGTATAACTATCTGTCTTACAAGCAGATACATTTAAATTTAGAAAAATGCAAATTTTTGCAATTTTTCGTTAAACTTTGGTGTTTTTCACATTTAAATACTAAAAGTATCGACCAAATTTTACTACTAACTTAAAGTCCAATGTGTCACGAGAAAACAGTCTCAGAATCGCTTGGATAGGTAAAAGCATTCCGAAGTTATTACCACATAAAGTGAAACATGTCAGATTTAAAAAATGAGGCTCTGTCAGAAAGGTCAAAAGTGACCAAAGCGGGAAGGGGTTAAGGACGCAGATACAGTTGAATCCAATAGTTGATCAGGGTCATTATACTGTGTAGGGGCAGCTATGACGGACCGTATACTCTGTGGAGGGCAGTTATGCAGGGCATTATACTGTGTGAGGGCATCTATGGGGGCATTATACTGTGTGGAGGGCAGCTACGGAGGGGCATTATACCATGGAGGGCAGTTATAGGGGCATTATACTGTATAGAAGTAGCTATGGGGACATTATAATGTGTGGGAGCAGCTATAGGGGGCATTATGCTGTATGGGGAGCACTATAGGGGCAATATACGGAGTGGGGGCAGTGTCAGGGGGTATATTATATACAGAAGTATACAGCAGACTCTGAAGAAATATTAATTCAATGGTGTAGCATGCAAATAGGGGGTGTGGCATGCAAAAAGGGGTGTGGCCTAAATAATAGTTCATTAATCGTAATCGAAGTTACATGTTCAATTAATCGTGATTTTGATTTAGGTCATAATCGCCCAGCCCTACCTCAGACAGCTCCGTTGGCGAAAAAATAAAAAGGTTCTGTCAGAATATGATGACAAAAAATGTTCAGAGTGTGTTCCAAAAGGGGGATAAGACCTGGCACCATTTATCAGTGCACTGGCCACATATCTATGGATTATTATTTATTTACTGCATTATTATACCACCTTATTATTCCCTGATGTACTGCACACAGCTTACATATGCCCCCTCATCATAAACTGAACTACCAGTAAAACCCTAAACAGATACTGCCAAGCAAAATCCACGCTCCTAAAACCAAATGGCGCTCCCTCCCTTCTGAGACCCTACAATGTGGCCAAACTTCAGTTTACTTCCACATATATGGCATTAACAGTTTGTAGGTATTTGTCTGCAGTGGCACAAACTGGGCACAACATATTGTGCACTAAAATGGCATATCAGTTTAAGAGTGCAAAATGCCTTGAGGGGTGCAGATTACAAAATGGGGTCACTTCTTGGGGTTTTTCAATGCACTCTGGTACCTATGGGAGCTCTACAAATGTGACATGGCTCCCGAACACCAATCCAGCAAAATCTGCGCTCTAAAAGCCAAATGGCACTCTTTCCATTTTGAGCTTTGCCATGTGCCCAAACAGCAGTTTAGGGCCACATATGGGGTATTGTCATAAAAAATTGAGTAACAAATTGTGTGGTGTTTTTTCTCCTATTACTTCTTGTGAAAATAAAAAATTGGGAGCTAATACTACATATTTTTGGAAAAAATAAAATATTTCATTTTCACTGCCTAATTCTTATAAAATCTATGACACCTGTGAGGTTAAAATGCTCACTACACTCCTAAATTAATGCCCTGAAGGGTGTAGTTTTTAAAATGGAGTAACTTTTAAGGGGTTTCCCCTGTACTGGTACCTCAGGGGCTCTGTAAATGCAACATGGCACCCAAAAACCAATCAAGCAAAGTCTGCATGCCAAATAGTTCTCCTGCCGTTCTAAGCCCTACTGTGTGTCCAAACAGCAGTTTCTGACCACATATGGGATATTGCCGTACTCGAGAGAAATTGGTTTACAAGTGTTGGGGTTCTTTTTCTCCTTTATTCCTTGAGATAATGAAAAAATGCAACATTTTAGTGGAACAAATGTTGATTTTTATTTTTATAGCAGCTGTGCTGCAGGAGGAAGCTCCGCCCCGCTCCACCTCGTCACCTGACTGGTCTGACAAGCTGTGCCCCATTCTGTCTCTACTTCCCCGCGAAACTGCTGTTCTGTACTGCACAAAATGATACAGTACGGAACAGCAGTTCCGTGGGGAAGCAGGGACTCCTCGTATATAGCCACACCGCCCTGTAGATACCACCCCTCTTGTAGATAGCGCCACCACCCCGCTGTAAATGACACCCCCTCTTGCAGATCGCGCACCCACCCCTTGCAGAACGCACCCCCCTTGTGTTTCGCACCACCACGCCCCCTTGTAGATTACACCCCCACCCCCCTTGTAGATCGCAGCAGCCCCCCCAACCTTCTTGTAGATAGCACCACTGTAGCTCCCACTAGGAGCTGCATCCGCGGTCAGAGCGTCGGCATCCTCTGGCCGGGGATTCAGCTCCTAGTGGCAGCTACAGTGGCGCCATCTACAAGAAGGATGGGGGTGAGGGTGCGATCTACATGTGGGGGGTGCGATCTACAAGGGAGGGGGGGTGCGATCTACAAGAGGGGTGGGGGTGTGATCTACAAGGGGGGATGCTGCAATCTACATGGGGGTGGGGGTGCGATCTACAAGGGGGTGGGGATGCTATCTGCAAGGGGGTGCTATCTGCAAGGGTGTGTGGTACTATATGGGGGGTCACTATGTCACTATATGTGGGCACTGTGTTACTATCTACATGGGCACTGTGGTGTTTTCAGGGGATTGGGATCAAAAAAACCTGACAAAGGAAATCGATTTCAAGACACTGATGCAAAATTGACATGAAAAATTGACAATTTGATCAGTTTTTAATGGCCATGTTTTTTTCTCTCATGTGAATGTAGCCTAAATGACCGATGCCAGGAGTCGCTTTGACATGTACCGTGGTCGAGCCAGGAAATCCAGCTGACACACGGACCGTTTTTCATGGTCCAATCACGGTCGTGTGAATCGGGCCTTAATATCATTTATTTAACCCTCTATGGTGGGGCCAGTACTGCACAGTGTCCTGCTCAGACTTCAGATACTATAATGTAATCTCGCCCCAGATTGCCCACTCGGCGCTATCTGCCTGGCACTGCTGCAATTTACACTGCTCTCGCCTGCAATGTCTGAGACCGGCTGGGGTGGTGACGGGCAGAGGAGGATGTTAGTGCACGCAGCGCATCATTGATTATAGATACTGTAAACCTGTTCCCTGCCGGGGAACACAGAAGTTAGAATCAATTAGATAGACATTTTTCCAATTGTATTTCTGATTAAAAAAAAAGTATTTGCAGAGGTTAAAAGCTGTTAGGTTACGTACAATTATAGCAATATATGTGAAGTTATTTATATAAAGAAAATAATTTATTAAATTATCTCTTGGTATTACTGTTAAATAAATGGAAAAAAATAAGAAACTCAAGACTTAAATCGAAAATCGCCCCTAGTCTTGAAAAAAAAAAAAATCGAGATTTTATTTTTTGGCATAATTGCCCAGCCCTAGTTTCCACTGTTTTGGCTTCTCAGGGGCTTTGAAAATGCAACATGGCACCCAAAAACCATTCCAGCAAAACGTGAGCTCCAAAAGTCAAATGGTGCTTTTTCCCTTCTGAGCCCTGCTGTGTGTCCAAATAGCAGTTTATTACCACATATGGGTATTTCAGTACTCGGGAGACATTGCTTTACAAATGTTGGGGTGCTTTTTCACCTTTATTCCTTGTAAAAATTGTAAGTTTTATCAGAAAAAATTTAGATTTTCAATTTCACTGCCTAATTCCACTAAATTCAGCAAAAGACTAATACTCACTATAGCGCTCAATAAATTCCTTGGGTGTCGTTTGCCACATGGGGTCACTTTTGTGGGGTTTCCACTGTTTTGGTCGCTCAGGGGCTTTGCAAATGTGACGTGGCACCGCAAACCATTCTACCAAGATTTGAGCTCCAATAGTTAAATGGTGCTCCTTCCCTTCTAAGCCCTGCAGTGTGTCCTAACAGCCATTTATTACTACATATGGGGTATTACTGTTCTCAGAAGAGTTTGCTTTACAAATGTCGGGGTTCTTTATCTCCTTTTTCTATTGAGAAAATGAAAAAGTCTGAGCTAAAACTACATGTTATTAGAAAAAAATGTAGATTTTCATTTTCACAGCCTCATGCACACAAACGTATTTTTTCCCTCCTGTAAATACTGGCGTAAATACGGGTCCTTGGTCACACGTATTCGACCCGTATTGCACCAGTATTTACGGACCCGTGCCCGTAAATACGGGTCCGGTGTCACCAGTTTTCCACCCGTAATTACAGGCACGTTTTTGCTGCAAAATTGCACTGCACTAATCGGCAGCCCCTTCTCTCTATCAGTGCAGGATAGAGAGAAGGGGCAGAGCCCTTTCCAAGGTAAAAGTAAAAGAAATTCATACTTACCCGGCCGTTGCCTTGGTGACGCGTCCCTCTCTTGACATCCAGCCCGACCTCCCTGGATGACGAGGCAGTCCATGTGACCGCTGCAGCCTGTGATTGGCCTGTGATTGGCTGCAGCAGTCACATGGGCTGAAACGTCATTCCGGGAGGCCGGACTGGAGGAAAAAGCAGGGAGTTCTGGGTAAGTATGAACGTCTTTTTTTTTTATAGGTTGAGCTACAGTGAAGGAAATAAGTATTTGATCCCTTGCTGATTTTGTACGTTTGCCCACTGTCAAAGTCATGAACAGTCTAGAATTTTTAGGCTAGGTTAATTTTACCAGTGAGAGATAGATTATATTAAAAAAAAACAGAAAATCACATAGTCAAAATGATATATATTTATTTGCATTGTGCACAGAGAAATAAGTATTTGATCCCCTACCAACCATTAAGAGTTCAGCCTCCTCCAGACCAGTTACACGCTCCAAATCAACTTGGTGCCTGCATTAAAGACAGCTGTCTTAAATGGTCACCTGTATAAAAGACTCCTGTCCACAGACTCAATTAATCAGTCTGACTCTAACCTCTACAACATGGGCAAGACCAAAGAGCTTTCTAAGGATGTCAGGGACAAGATGATAGACCTGCACAAGGCTGGAATGGGCTACAAAACCATAAGTAAGACGCTGGGTGAGAAGGAGACAACTGTTGGTGCAATAGTAAGAAAATGGAAGACATACAAAATGACTGTCAATCGACATCGAGCTGGGGCTCCATGCAAAATCTCACCTCGTGGGGTATCCTTGATCCTGAGGAAGGTGAGAGCTCAGCCGAAAACTACAAGGGGGGAACTTGTTAATGATCTCAAGGCAGCTGGGACCACAGTCACCAAGAAAACCATTGGTAACACAGTACGCCGTAATGGATTAAAATCCTGCAGTGCCCGCAAGGTCCCCCTGCTCAAGAAGGCACATGTACAGGCCTGTCTGAAGTTTGCAAATGAACATCTGGATGATTCTGAGAGTGATTGGTAGAAAGTGCTGTGGTCAGATGAGACTAAAATTGAGCTCTTTGGCATTAACTCAACTCGCCGTGTTTGGAGGAAGAGAAATGCTGCCTATGACCCAAAGAACATAGTCCCCACTGTCAAGCATGGAGGTGGAAACATTATGTTTTGGGGGTGTTTCTCTGCTAAGGGCACAGGACTACTTCACCGCATCAATGGGAGAATGGATGGAGCCATATACCGTCAAATCCTGAGTGACAACCTCCTTCCCTCCACCAGGACATTAAAAATGGCTCGTGGCTGGGTCTTCCAGCACGACAATGACCCGAAACATACAGCCAAGGCAACAAAGGAGTGGCTCAAAAAGAAGCACATTAAGGTCATGGGGTGGCCTAGCCAGTCTCCAGACCTTAATCCCATCGAAAACTTATGGAGGGAGCTGAAGATCCGAGTTGCCAAGCGACAGCCTCGAAATCTTAATGATTTACAGATGATCTGAAAAGAGGAGTGGCCCAAAATTCCATCTAACATGTGTGCAAACCTCATCATCAACTACAAAAAACGTCTGACTGCTGTGCTTGCCAACAAGGGTTTTGCCACCAAGTATTAAGTCTTGTTTGCCAAAGGGATCAAATACTTTTTTCTCTGTGCACAATGCAAATAAATATATATAATTTTGACTGTGATTTTCAGGTTTTTTTTAAAATATAATCTATCTCTCACTGGTAAAATTAACCTAGCCTAAAAATTCTAGACTGTTCATGTCTTTGACAGTGGGCAAACTTACAAAATAAGCAAGGGATCAAATACTTATTTCCTTCACTGTATATTGTGATCGGTACTCACTGTCCAGGGTGCTGAAACAGTTACTGCCGATTGTTTAACTCTTTCAGCACCCTGGACAGTGACTATTTACTGACGTCGCCTAGCAACGCTCCTGTAATTACGGGTGCACACACGTAGTCACACGTAATTACGGGAGCCCCATAGACTTCTATGGGCCTGCCCGTGCCGTAATTACGGCCCAAAATAGGACATGTTGTATATTTTTTTTAACGGCCCGGGCACCTTCCCGTAAGCATACGGGGAGGTACCCGTGGCCAATAGAAGTCTATTACGTGATTACGGGCGTTTTTACGTTCGTGTGCATGGGGCCTGAATCCAATAAATTCAGCAAAAAACCTGTTGAGTCAAAAGGCTAGATAAATTCCTTGAGGAGTGTAGATTCCCAAATGGGGTCACTTTTGTGGAGTTTCCACAGTTTTGTTCCCTCCGGGGCTATGCAAATGCTTAGCGGCATTTGATTGGAAATAATTTAAATTTTCACTTTTACGTCCTAATTCCACTAAATTCAGCAAAAAAACCTGTGGGATTAAAATGCTCACTATACCTCTCGATAAATTCCTTGAGGGGTGTAGTTTGCGAAATGGTGTCTTTTTGGGGGTGTTTCCACTGTTTGGAACCACAAGACCTCTTCAAACCTGACATGGTGCCTAAAATATAATCTAATAAAAAGGATGCCCCAAAATCCTCTAGGTGCTCCTTTGCTTCTGAGGCCGGTGTTTCAGTCCATTAGGACACTATGGCCGCATGTGGGAGATTTGTAAAAACTGCAGAATTCAGGCATTAAATATTGAGTTGCGTTTCTCTGGTAAAACCTTCTGTGTTACGGAAAAAAATTTATTAAAATGAAATTTCTGCAAAAATAATTGCATTTGTAAATTTCACCTCTACTTTGCTTTAATTCCTGTGAAACGCCTAAGGGGTTAAGAAACATTCTAAATGCTATTTTCAATACTTTGAGGGGTGCAGTTTTTAACATGGGGCAATTTATGGGGGTTTCTTATATGTATAGGGCCCTCAAAGCCACTTCATAACTGAACTGGTCCCTAAAAAAATATGTTTTGGTAATTTTCTTGAAAATGTGTAATATTGCTGATGAAGTGTTAAGCCTTTGTTACCTCCTAGAAAATAAAAGGACTTTGACCCCTTCCCGCCGCAGCCCTTTTTCAGATTTTCATTTTAATTTTTTCCTCCCCACTTTCCAAGAGCCATAACTTTTTTATTTTTCCGTCGATATAGTCCTATGAGGGCTTGATTTTTGCGGGACGAGTTGTAGTTTTTCGTAGCACCATTTATTTTGCCATATAATGTACTAGGAATTGGGGAAAAATTTATTTGTGGGGTAGAAAATTAAAAAAAAACAGCGATTCCTCCATTTTTTTTTTGCATTTTCGTTTTTACGGAATTCACTGTGCAATTAAAACAACATGTTAACTTTATTCTGCGGGTCAATACGATTACGGCGATACCAAATATATATAGTTTTTTCTATATTTTACTACTTTTACAAGTAAAAACCTAAGTGTAAAAAATAACATTTATTTTGTGTCGCCAAATTCCGAGAGCCATAACTTTTTTATTTTTCCGTCGATTAAGTGGTATGAGGGTTTATGTTTTGCAGGATAAGCTGTAGTTTTTAATGATACCATTTTGGGGTACATGCAACGGTTTGATCACTTTTTATTTCATTTTTTTGTGGGAGATGAGATGACCAAAAAATAGAGATTCTGGCGTTTATAATTTATTTGTTCTTACGGCGTTCACTGTGCGGGTTAAATAATTACATATTGTAATAGTTCAGGAATTTTTTTACTATGCTCTAGTGGTAAAACGTTTTTTTTTTACTTTTAATTTGTAATATTTTTTTGACATTAAAAAAACCCTTTGTTTTACTAATTTTTACTTTTTTTTATTAGTCCCCCTAGGGGACTTCAACCAGCGATCGTGAGATCGCTTGCACTATATACTTCAATACTAATGTATTTCAGTACATCGTGATTCTGACAGTCATCTATTAAGCCCTGACGATCCCGCTCGTTACTCTGAAGTGTCGGCTGTAACATATGTGTGCCTGTTCCATACTTCCCCTACTTTGGTGTATGGATAACAATGCCAACATAAAGTAGACATGTGGTAAATGTTAATTACTAACTATTTTGTGTGGTATTACTATCTGTCTTACTAGCTGATATATTTAAATTTAGAAAAACTCAAATTTATGCAAATGTTCTCTAAATATTGGTGTTTTTTTTTTACAAATAAACAATGAATGTATTGACCAAATTTTACCACTAACATAAAGTACAATGTGTCACGAGAAAACAATCATTCCAAAGTTATTGCCACAAAGTGACACATCAGATTTGAAAAAAATTGGCCTGGTACATAAGGCCAAAACAGACTGTGTCCTTAAGGGGTTAAAGTAGTTTTCCCATCTTAGATATTTATGGCAATAATTTGTCCATTCATGTCTTAGACCCACTAGCAGCATGAAAGAAAGGTTTGTATTAAACTATATATTATATTTATACATTTTCCTTTTGTGTTTTTGCAGGACAATATGACTGATACAGTAGAAGATAAAGATTTTGAGGATTTAGCAGAAGAGCATATTGGAATAAGTAAGGAATTATAGCAGTTTAATATTTTTTATTGTAATTTACTTTTTTAATTATTCTTGAAACAAATTAATTCAGATTTCAATATAAATTAAATGTTCTATTTGTTACGTACATGTAATACGGTGGATTGTGTCTCTAGATTTTGTCAAAGCAAATTATTTATCAAAACTTTCAGGAAAATATGGCCTTGTGAATCATAGCACCTGACAGAGTCAACGTTTCAAATTTATTTTTTATTATACATGTGGCCAAATAATATTATTAATATATTTATTTTTATACATTATTTGTTCATATATAAATCCACAGTTAATAGAGCTGTGTGTGATAATAATTTATTCATTGCAGTTGTATTCAATGTATGAAACTATTACAGATCTTCAGATGCACCTTTTGTCAGATGATAGACATAGAGACCATTGTGATTGCCTATTGGATGCACTAGATGAACAACTTGACCAACTTCAGGTAAGAATGCTAACCTACCGAAGAGGCAGCAGATTGATGGGAGTAATACATAACCGCAGGCTCAACCTACACAGAGTCTGTTTGTAGTCTATAATCATGGAGACACATAGGTCTGACTAGAAGCTACAGACACGAAATGGTAGAATTTTTTTTTAACGAAGACAATATTTGCAAAATGTGGCTAATTTTTTTATTATAGATGCATAGGAACAATAAATATTTGGTTGAAAAAGTTCACAGAGCGATTAAAAACCTTTATTAAAACACATTTATCACCTATCAAACGGATTGGCGATAAACGTTAGATCATTGGGCGATCAACTCAATCAATTGACTGCCATCCATTTTAGTTGCCATAAACCACAGTCACCCTGCTGTACTGTCTCTAATATGGTTGTCCTCAGGGAAGTCTTTAACCCCTTAACACATCACGTAACTCGCTCCATACTTAGCGGGTGACGGCTGCGTAATACAGCCGTCACCTCACTGGAACGAGCGGAATCAAAGATTACTTTGATTCCATCCATTTAACCCCTTAAATGCTATGGTCAATCGCAATTGTGGCATCTAAGGAGTTGAAAGAGGGGTAGGGCACCCTCTGACGGCTCGTCAGACCCCCCCACGCGAATCGATCACGGGGTGCCGAGGTCTGCCATCTTCATACTCTATTAAGCCTCTGGCAGGGCTTGGAAGGAGCCTGTCAAAAAAGCACTATACTGCAATACATTAGTATTGCAGAATATAGTGCCACCGATCCAACGATTACTGTTTCAAGTCCTCTAGGGGGACTAATAAAAAAAAGTTAAATACAGTTAAATAAAGTTTTTTTAAATACCTAAAAAAAATATATATTAAAAGTTACATAGTTAGCACCATTGAAAAAAGACACATGTCCATCAAGTTCAACCAAGGGATGGAAAAAGGGAAGGAAACATTTCTACACATAGGAGCTAATACTTTTTAATTCTAGGAAATTATCTAAGCCTTTTTTAAAGCCATCTCCTGTCCCTGCTGTGACAGCTCCTGCGGTAGGCTATTCCATAGATTCACAGTTCTCACAGTAAAGAAGGCTTGTCGCCTCTGCAGGTTGAATCTTTTTTCTCCAGACGGAGGGAGCGCCCCCTTGTTTTTTGAGGGGGTTTTACATGGAACAGGATTTCACCATATTTTTTGTATGTGCCATTCATATATTTATATAAGTTAATTATGTCCCCCCTTAGTCGTCTTTTTTCAAGGCTAAATAGGTTTAGTTCTTTTAATCTTTCCTCATAACTTAAATTCTCCATGCCCCTTATTAGCTTCGTTGCTTTTCTTTGTATTTTTTCCAACTCCAGGGCATCCTTTCTATGAACTGGAGCCCAGAACTGAACTGCATATTCTAGATGAGGCCTCACTAATGCTTTGTAAAGTGGTAATATTACATCCCTGTCCCGCGAGTCCATGCCTCTTTTAATACACAACAATATCTTGCTGGCCTTTGAAGCAGCTGATTGACACTGCATGCTGTTATTGAGTTTATGATTTACAAGTACACCCAGATCCTTCTCAACAAGTGAATCCGCCAGTGTAGCTCCCCCTAGGACATATGATGCATGCAGGTTGTTGGTACCCAGATGCATAACTTTACGTTTATCTACATTAAACCTCATTTGCCAAGTGGACGCACAAACACTTAGTTTGTTTAAATCTGCCTGCAATTCATGAACATCTTCCATAGACTGAACTATATTACATAGCTTGGTGTCATCTGCAAAAATAGAACTAGTGCTATTAATCCCATCCTCTATATCATTAATAAATAAGTTGAGTAATAGTGGTCCCAGCACTGAACCCTGGGGTACACCACTTATAACTGGGGACCATTCAGAGTAGGAATCATTGACCACAACTCTCTGGATACGGTCCTTGAGCCAATTCTCAATCCAATTACAAACTATATTTTCTAAACCTATAGTCCTTAATTTACCCATTAGATGTCTATGAGGGACAGTGTCAAATGCCTTTGCAAAGTCCAAAAACACTAAATCCACAGCGGCCCCTCTGTCTAGACTTCTGCTCACCTCTTCATAAAATCAAATGAAGTTGGTTTGACAACTTCTGTCCTTAGTAAAACCGTGCTGGCTGTCACTTATAATACTATTCATTGTCACATAATTCTGTATATTGTCCCTCAATAGCCCCTCAAACTTTTTCCCCACGATGGATGTTAAGTAAAGTAAAAAATAAAACAAAACCTTTTCCCATTTTTCCCAAAACACAATGTAACAAAGATAAAACTTTAACATATCTGGTCTCATCATGTCCGTAAAAGTCTGAACTATTACAATATAACACTATTTAACCCCTTAGTGACCACTAATACGCCTTTTTGCGTCGGTCACTAATGGGCTTTAGGCTAGGCTGACGCCTTTTCACGTCAGCCTAGTCTAAGTCCTGCACGGGTCTCCCGTGCAGGCAGGAGCCGGGGCTCTGCTGTCTGATGACAGCTGAGCTCCTGCTCCAACGCCCGCGATCGAAGTTTACTTCGATCGCGGCCGTTTAACCCGTTAAATGCCGCCGTCAATAGCGGCCGCGACATTTAACTTTGTTTACAGAGGGAGTGCGCTCCCTCTGTCACCCATCGGCGGCCCGCGAATGAAATCGCGGGTCTCCGATGGGGTGTCATGGCAGCCGGGGGCTTGATAAAAGCCCCCAGGTCTGCCCTGGACATATTCCTGTTAGGACGCGCCGGAGGCACGTCCTAACAGATTGCCTGTCAGATTTACACTGACAGGCAATAATGCTCTGGTATACGAAGTATACCAGAGCATTATAGCAGCGATCGGAACATCGCACAGTAAAGTCCCCTAGTGGGACTAATAAAATCAGTCATCAAAGTGAAATAAAGATTATTAATAAAAAGTACAGTAAAAAAATAAATAAAACCATTTTTTTCCATAAAAAGTGGTTTTATTTAGTAAAAGTGTAAAAAAAAAAAAAAAAGTACACATATGTGGTATCGCCGCGACCATAATGACTCCATTAATAAAGTTAATATGTAATTTAAACCGCAAAGTGAACACCGTAAAAAAAAAACGCAAAAAACCATGGCGAAATTGCAATTTTTTTCCATTGCCCCCCAAAAAAGTCATAATAAAAATGAATCAATAAGTCCCATGCACCCCAAAACAGTACCATTCAAAACTACGTCTCGTCCCGCAGAAAACAAGCCCAAAAAATCACTACATTGATGGAAAAATAAAAAAGTTACGGCTCTTAGAAAGCGACGATGCAAAAACAAATAATTTTAGTTCAAAAGTGTTTTTATTGTGCAAAAGTCGTAAAACATAAAAAAACCTCTACATATGTGGTATCGCCGTAATCGTACCGACCCATAGAATAAAGCTAACATGTTATTTACTTCGCATAGTGAACGGCGTCAATTTAAAAACGCATAGAACAATGGCGGAATTTCAGTTTTTTTTTATAATCCCCCCCGAAAAGGGTTAATAAAAGTTAATATAAAAATTATATGTACCCAAAAATGGTGCTATTAAAAAGCACAACTAATCCCGCAAAAAACAAGTCCTCATACAGCTATGTAGACGAAAAAATAAAAACGTTATAGCTCTTTGAATGCGACTATAGAAAAACGAATAAAATAGCTTGGTCATTAGGGCCTAAAATGGGCTGGTCACTAAGGGGTTAACCCGCTCGGTGAACGCCGTAAAATAATAATTTAAATCCACCAGAATCGCTGTTTTTTGGTCATGTTATCTCCCACAAATTTTTAAGAAAAAAGTAAATAAAAAGTCTTGTGTACCTCAATATGGTACCAGTAGAAACTACTCCTTGCAACGCAAAAAAAGAGCCCTCAACCGCTCAAAAGTTATGGCTTTCAGAATGTGGCGACACAAAACAAATTTTATTTTTAACAATCGTTTTTTCCTTGTAAAACTAGTAAAGCCTAAAAAAAACCTATATAAAATTGGTGTCGCTGTAATCGTATTGACACGCAGAATAAAGTTAGCATGTCATGTTTACCACACGGTAAACGCTGTAAAAACAAAACCCACCAAAAAATGGAGAAATCACAGTTTTTTTAACATTCCACCCCACAAAGAAATTTTCCCCAGGTTTCCAGTACATTATATGGTACAATAAATGGTGTAATGAAAATCTACAACTCGTCCCGCAAAAAACAAGCTCTCATACGGCAATATTAATGGAAAAATAAAAAAGTTGCAAAGGGGTTAAAAATAAATAATAAAAAAAAAGGTAGATAAAATCTAAGGAATGAAACTAACATGAATTCCTTTAAGTGAATTTTTCTGCAGTGAAACAACAATTTTCACACAATATTTTATACAATGTACTTTTCTGCCTATGGATCCACTTTGAAATAATGGACTACATTATGGAAATTAACCTCTTGAATAATTGTCTTGAAAACTTTATGATAGGACCGGACACATAGCTTATGATTTATTTCCCTGACAGAATGAATAGCACAGTCAACTACGGTATTGATTCCGTCAAAACGGCAGAACCCTTACACAATGGTGACAAACGGAAACCATTTGCACCGGATCCGTCACCATTGAAATCAATGGTGATGCAAACGAAAACGTATGGTTTCTGTTTGTTTGAGTTTGTATTCCGTTCATGGGTTCCCCTGACACAAAAACTCTGATGGAACCCATGAACGGAGTCCCGACGCAGGTGTGAACGGAGCCTAATTTGAGCAAAATTAAACAATTCCTCATAAGTGATCTGTTAGATTCCCATTTGCACGAATAGTGAATGAATTGTACATATTGTAGCAAATGTCTGTGTGTCCCTTTCCCAATGAGCATTCCAATTGGAAAAATAATTGGGAAAAAATGGCAGCGTGTTAGTTATAGGTGTAGGTCTGATGGAGTTTGGGGTCATACTTTTCTTTAAAAAAATTGCTGCTGAATATTTAAACATCAATTACACATAATAGCATGAAAGACGCTTTACAATAGTCAAGTCACAATATGTTTGTGCAATTGTCACAACAATACATAAAAATGACCACTCCCACCCATCCTTCCCCTACCCCTGTTCTCATGTGTAATATATCTATTTTTTCGACAGAAATAAGAAAACATAATTTTGTAGCACCCAATGTCAACATTATTGCGATCCCAGTAAAATCTAATGTATTCTTAATCTGCCTAAGGGCTCATTCACACGAGCGTGAATAACGTCTGTGTGCTGCACATGGAAATAACGCGCAGCACACGGACCCATGCTTGCAATGGGGATGTTCACACATGCATACGTTTTCACGCATGTCCCTTGGCTTCTAGATACCAGGAGGTATATCTTATAGGGGTCATGAATTGTCTAATCTCCTGTGCGTTAAAAAACGTACAAATCAAGATTTTCCTTTTTTTTTTTTAACTCTATTTGCCTGTGTTTCTTTTGTTCGCTTTGTTTCCAATCTATCCATAGTTTAAAAAAAATTCAAACTGTTGGATCACCTCCGAAACGGAAGGTACAGAAGGTTGAAGCCTGTATAAAGGTTTCTTTTCGCCACCAACAGTATAACATGAATAATTATCCGTACCTGCAACGGTAATCAAGTGAAAAAAACAAAGATTGTAGTTCAAAAGGAAGTTTAATTTGCCATGTATTATTTATAAGTCAGGAACATGGATAAGGGTTATGAGTCTGGATCTCTGACCAATACTTTTGCTTATCCTGACATGACCATATACTATGTATTAAGTTTGTTCTTGGCTGGTGGCATTTTGGGCATGTCAGCAACCTGTCTGATGCATTTGGGCGCGGGGGGATGTCGAAACCATAAATGGCACAGTGAATTCGTTTATAGTGGGATACACGCCAGCGTTCATTGATAACTGCTTTCCTCACTATGTTCCATCCATCTAAAATGTTCTGTGCTATTTCTGGGTCCTGAAATTGTGAGCCATCCGTGTGAACTTTAAGAGGCAAGATTTTATCGGGTTGTGCCTACCAATAGATCCTATCTATGCGGTGCACATTCCTTGAACCGATACAGGAATTTAGAATTCAGAAAACCTTTCAATTGCCAATATGGCGAAAATGGTTTGACTGAAAATGTCACACGGTCCGGTAAAAGTGAATGGGGATGTAGTATATGTTTTATTATGTAAGTCCCTTGGTCTGGCTATTGCTTAAAGGGGCAGTTTCATGATTTATTTATTTTTAATTAATTTATGTGTTTTTATTTAATAAAATATTATATTGACTTTATTTATTTTTCACACACAATGTTTGTTTTATTAACTCTTTCTTACTGTACTGGGGGCTGCCATGTTTTATTTTATCTGTGTATGTGTCTCTTAACGACACATACACAGATGGAATACTGCAGCACAGTGCATAGGACACAATGAACGGGAGCCGTTCATTGCTTCTGCCATCTGGCTCTGTACTGCGCAGGCGCAGTTCAGAGCCGCCCAGCAGAGAAGCTGGTTTGTAGGGAGATAGCAGGCGTCATTATGAAGACCGGCTGCACTGCAGGTAAGGTGTGTGTGTCTCTGTCTGTCCCTCTCTCTCTCACACAGACCCCCTTGCAACCCCCCCTCTCGTGACACTACCCCCCCGTGGCCCCTCCTCGCCACCCCCCACGCACACCTGCTGTGACTGTGTGTGTCTGTGTAGCAGAGCTGTGTGTGCGCATGTAGCAGCACTGTGTGTGCGCGTGTAGTAGTGCTATATGTGCGTGTATAGCAAAGCTTGTGTGTGTTCACAGCAGAGCTGTGTGTGTGTGTGCTCGCGCAGCGGAGCTCTGTGTGTGTGGTGCTTGTGTAGCGGAGCTGTGTGTGTGTGCTTGCGCAGCGGAGCTCTCTGTGTGTGTGCTTGTGCAGCGGAGCTGTGTGTGTGTGCTCGCGCAGAGTGCTGTGTGTCTGTGCTGGCGCAGCGGAGCTGTGTGTGTGCTCTCGCAGCGCTTTGCTCTGCTGTAAGTACCAAACAAACGTTAACGAAGTGCAGGGACTGTGAATAGACATCCCGTCCTGGCTGGAAGGAATGTCTAGTCACTGTCTAAATACTTCTGTAACGTTAATGTGTCAGTATAAGACAGCACATAGCGAACAACGCAGTGTCAATATGTGCTGTCTAAATGAATGGAGAGAAGTGCATGACGCTGATTGGTCAGCATCATACACTCCTCTGTACAACGCCCACTTGGTCTAAAGTAAAACACGACCACTTGGGCATTAAGAAACTCATTAGCATAAAGCTAAAATCGCTCCTTGTAAAAATAGATCGTTTTTCTAAATAAAAAGCACTGCTGTTATCTACATTATAGCGCCCATCTCCTTATGTAGGAGATAGGGCACTTATAATGGGGTGACAGAGTCTCTTTAACAATGGCACAAGACAGGGATGTCCGCTTTCTCTGTTGTCATTTATACTAGCAATGGAGGCATTGTTGCAAACTGTCAGACAAAACAATGTGATAAAGGGCTTAATTTGTGGGAAATTGGAACATAAAATAGCGGCATATGCGGACGATATACTGACATTGCTCTCAAACCCTAAAATTGCCTTGCCAGTCATAGAGCAAATCTTAAATATGTTCGAACATATTTCTAACTTTAAAATAAATATGTCAAAGTCTCAAGCTCTAATTATAACACTCCCTGCAACACAAATAAAACACCTGATGAAGAACTCCCCTTTTTCTTGGCCTTCGGAATATATAACTTTTCTGGGTGTGAATATTTCCCCTAACTTGAAACAACTATATACTTTGAACTATAAGAAACTATTGTCTACCATCCCCTCAATCTTAAGTTTCTTAATGTTGAACTCATTGATATCACCAAAAGTTACGTATTTGTTACAAGCACTACCCATTTCTTTACAAAAGAGCTTTTTTAACCAATATCGTAGGATATGCTCAGACTACATTTTGGATTGTTCCAGACCCAGAATCTCATACAAGATATTGCAATTACCAGTCGAAAAGGGAGGAATTGGATTTCCCTCTTTATCCAAATATTATAAAGCAGTAAATCACATAAATCTTGGGTTGATGTAGAAGAACACTTAATGCAGAGACCATTATGCCAATTGCTATTGGAAAATGATGTGCACCACTCCTCGACTTTGGGCAATAGGGGTTTGCCACAGACAACAATGTCAATATGGCAGGATTCACAGATTAGATCATTATAATCGTCCCATCCCTCCCCACTCAATTGCGCGACTGTATCACAACTTCTCACCCAGGTTACCACACTCTACCTTTACCTATTAGACATAACACTCTTTCCCCGTGGGAATTGTTGGATTTGGATGGTACTTTACTATCATTGGAGCAGGCTAGGGAAAAATTGTCTTGTCAGACACTAAACCAGTGGTTCTTAACCTTGTTGGAGGTACTGACCCCCACCAGTTTCATATGCGCATTCACCGAACCCTTCTTAATTGGAAAAATAAAATTCAAAACATAGGTATATATTTTACTGGTGCACAAAATGAACCGTGCATCAACATCAGTGTTCAAAGAACAAAACCATTAAAACATGATTTTCACACACAAACAAAAACATAATAATTAATATTTACTGGAAATCAGTGTGACTTCTGCTGTTGCCTTTCAGAGACCAGTTCAGAAATGCGCGGCTTCACCTTGGCAAGTGCCACTCTCATGTCATTTTCGCAACAAAGTCTGTTCCTTTTCTTCGTTTTTATGTCCAGCATCCTCGAAAAGGATTGCTCGCAAAGATATGTTGTAACAAACGGTATGAAAATCTCCAGAGCTTTCTTAGCAATAACAGGGTACGTTACCATTTGTTGACACCAAAACGTTGAGAGCGTTGTTGTTCTGAAGAGTTGCTGTTGAACCTGGCTCTGCTGAATTTCAATGATTTCATCGAGGTATTTATCATTGACATCTGTTGTCTCAACACTAAACGTGAACGGCTGTCTCACCCATGCTGGATATGACTCTCTTGTAGGGAAGTATCCGTCGAGAGACTTTGCAAGCTCATCTAAGTGCGTGGCAATTGCTTGCTTCAGTTCCGCGGGTACAGAAATGTCTCCGATTCCAGATACATCTTCGATCTTACTTACACAGTCGTCCAGCAGGGGAAAGTTTGCGAAGTTATCGTTCTCTGTTCGTCGTTTCCATAACGATAGCTTTTTTTGAAAAGCCTTCAGGTTTTCTTCCGCTTCGATGATGTTGACTCCACCGCCCTGCATCTGTTGATTGAGATGATTGAGAGCTGCGAAGATATCAGCCATGTACGCTAAAATGAGAATGAACTCAGAATTTTTTAAGCAATCTGCATGACGATGTTGGTGCTCTTGCAAAAACAGGGCTAATTCCACACGCACGGCAAAAACACGATTCAGCACCTGTCCCCGGGATAACCACCGAACGTTAGAATGGTACAGAAGTACCTCGAATTCAGAGCCCATTTCTTTACACAGCTCACTGAAGATGCGGTGCCTCAGAGCACTATTTCGCACATAGTTCACGCATTCCACTACAATTTTTAATACTTCTGCCAGTTTTGGAGGCAAGGTTTTTGTTGCCAACGCATGCCTGTGCAGAATACAATGCGTAACAATGATGTGTGGTGCATCGGCTTTCACTAGCGCACCAAAACCAGACTTTCTTCCCAGCATGACTGGAGCTCCGTCCGAACAAACTGCAGAAACCATATCCCACGAAAGATTGTTGTCTTTGAAGAAGTCATCCACAAGTTTCTTCACATCGGCTGCCTTAGTTGTTGTCGTAAGAGGTTTACAAAATAAAAAATCTTCCTTTATCACGTCGTCTTTCACATAGCGCACAAATACAGCAAGCTGGCTTAGATTGGAAACGTCTGTGGTCTCGTCGAGTTGAAGGCTGAATTTTGCCGGGCTTGAAGTCAGATCTGCAACTACTTTTTTTAAAAGGTTTTCTTTATTAACTTTTTCTCAAAATACAAATGTACAAAAGCGCAAAATTGCGCACAAAAACATACATAACATACTGACCAACCGCACTAGTTGGCAATGACAATCCTCATATAGAAAAACACAATTACAGTGCAAAAGCCCACATGAAAACTTAACGGATTACAGGTGCATATAAGTGTATTATGAAGAAAATAGGATCAACATTTGACCGCCATTATTACCAAAAACAGACAACCAGTCACACGTCACTCACTCCTACCTATCAGACAACAGTGTCCGAAATCTCCATCCATCTAGCCCATATCTTCCCGAATTTGTCAGGACACCCTCTGCTAATGTATAATTTCTGATATAATGGTATATACTTATTTACAAGTTGTAACCAATGTTCTATACTAGGACACACCGTGGCCTTCCATTCCATAATTATAACCTTCCGTGCACAGAACAAAACAAATCGGAAAAAGATTTTGTCATAATAGCCTTGTACTAACTCATTCATAATGCCCAAGAGGCACACCTGAGGGGAGAGAACCCTGGGAAACTCAAAGTTGTCATGCAGAAACTCTACAACCCTTGACCAAAATAGTGAAATCCTAGGGCAGGCCCAGACACAGTGGAGGTACGTGCCAATATCCGACTGACACCTAAAACAGCTGTCCGACCCGGAGGCCCCAATTCTCTGAAGTCTAACCGGAGTATAGTAAATTCTGTGTAGAAACCGTGATTGTATCAAAAAATCTCGAGCACTAACTACGGAATCAAAAAAGGAAAGCTCCACCTCCCTCCACTCCTCCGACAGATCAGGGATATCTCTCTTCCACCCCAGGTAAGCCCTATCAAATGGACGTTTTACAGAGGACAGCAACAGGGCATACGTCTGAGTGAGGGTCTTAGGAAGGTCTGGGGTGCCGAGTAGGTCCTCCAATACGGAAAACCCCAAAGCTGGCATAACAGAACCAAACTGAGCCAAGCAGGCATGTCTCAACTGGAGATAATGATAAAAAACCTTTCTCGAGACACCAAATCTCTCCTCTAGCTCAGAAAAGGAGACAAACTCGCTGTCTACAGAGTATATTTGGCCTAAAAATCGAACCCCTATCCCAGCCCACATCATCGCTCCCGGCAGGGACACCAGGTGAGGCAGCCATGGATTATTCCATAACGGAGTCCTGGGGGAAACAGAAGAATCCGTAGTATATTTTAGTAAGAGTTGTGCCTTCTTCCAGGCATTCGCAATAGTTTTTAACGGTAAGGGCGCCTGACACTAAGTTTTAAACCTATATAAGAGGTTGGTAAGACTCTCATAGGAAGTCATGAGTGCTCCAGCCAGCGCCGTGGCCGCATTACTTAAGTCAATGTCAATCCACCAGTGAGCCAGTACCAGCTGCGAAGCCAGATAATATAAGTAAAGGTTCGGCGCCGCCACCCCCCCCCCACACTCCTTGGGGCCTGCAGAAGACTGAGACTAAACCTGGGTATGCCGCCTTGCCAGTAAAACCCACGTAGGATCCCATCCAGGTGGCCCAAAAATTGTTTGGCCAAGATAATCGAACAAATATGCAGGAGGTAAAGGAATTTAGGCAGATATATCATTTTAAAAAGGTTTATCCTACCATTTAATGAGAGGGGGAGGTTCCTCCAAGAGTTTAGCTGCTTTTCAGTAGAGGCCACTAAGGGACACAGATTAAGTTCACGAAAGCGTAACAAATTAAGGGAAATCCGCACCCCAAGATACGTAAATTGAGACACGACCTGCAACGGGACAGGGAGCCCCTGCCGGGAGCGATATCCTGCACATAGAGGGAACATAACCGACTTAGACCAATTAACCGACAACCCCGAGAACGCCCCAAAAGTAACAATCAGCTGCAAGAGTGAAGACAACGAAGGACCATCATCCGCTAGGTACACCAAAGTATCATCTGCATACAGGGATATCTTCTCAACTAGCGAGCCTCGAGGGATACCAATAATGGAGGAAGAACGCCTAACTGCCAGAGGCTCAATTGCAAGAGCAAACAACAAAGGGGAAAGTGGACAGCCCTGGGCGTACCCCGACCTAAAGAGAAGGGCTTAGAGACATCCAGATTTGTTCTCACCCTAGCGACAGGCTGCTCATATAACAGACGGACGAGGGCCAGAAATCTGGGACCAAAGTTTAGACGGGAAAGTAGTATCCAGAGATACCTCCATTCAACCGAATCAAAGGCTTTATATGTATCTAGGGAGAGAACAAACCCAGGGGATGTATCGTATTGTGCCGCATCAATATTAACCCCTTAAGGACGCAGCCTAGTTTGGGCCTTAAGGCTCAGAGCCCATTTTTCAAATCTGACATATTTCACTTTATGTGGTAATAACGTCGGAATGCTTAAACCTATCCAAGCGATTCTGAGATTGTTTTCTCGTGACACTTTGGGCTTCATGTTCGTGGTAAAATTTGGTCGATATATTCAGTCTTTATTTGTGAAAAATTGCAAAATTTAGAGAAAATTTACAAAAAATAGCATTTTTCAGAATTTAAATGCATCTGCTTGAAAAACAGACGGTTATACCACCCAAAATAGTTACTAGTTCACATTTCCCATATGTCTACTTTTGATTGGCATCGTTTTTTGAACATTCTTTTATTTTTCTTGGACGTTACAAGGCTTAGAACATAAACAGCAATTTCTCATATTCTTAAGAAAATTTCAAAAGCCTTTTTTTGAAGGTGCCAGTTCAGTTCTGAAGTGGATTTGAGGGGACTATGTGTTAGAAACCCCCATAAAACACCCCATTTTAAAAACTAGACCCCTCAAAGTATTCAAAACAGCATATAGAAAGTTTTTTAACCCTTCAGGCATTTCACAGGAATTAAAGCAAAGTGGAAATTAAATTTGCAAATTTCATTTTTTCTGCTGAATTTCAATTTTATTCAATTTTTTTTTAGTAACAGAGAAGGTTTTACCAGAGAAACACTACTAAATATGTATTGTCCAGATTCTGCAGTTTTTAGAAATGTCCCACATGTGGCCCTACTGCGCTCGTGGACTAAAACACAAGCCCTAGAAGCAAAGAAGCACCTAGTGCATTTTGAGGCCTCTTTTTTATTAGAATATATTTTAGGCAGCATGCCAGGTTTGAAGAGGCGTTGAGGTATCAAAACAATGGAAACCCACCAGAAGTGACCCCATTTTGGAAATTACACCCCTCAAGGAATTCATTTATGGTTTTTGTTATCATTTTGACCGCACAGTTTTTTCACAGCACCTATTTGAATTGGGCTGTGAAATGAAAAAAATGATATTTTTTCCAATAAAATGTCATTTTTGATCAAATTTTCTTATTTTCACAGGGAACAACATACCCCATTTTGTTGCCCAATTTGTCCTTAGTGCGGCAATACCCCATTTGTGGTGATAAACTGCCGTTTGGGCCCATGGGAGGGCTCAGAAGGAAAGGAGCGCTATGTGTTTGTTGGAGTCCAGATTTTGCTGGATTGGTTTTCGGGTGCCATGTCGCATTTGCAGAGCCCCAGAGGTATCAAAGCAATGGAAACCCACCAGAAGTGACCCCATTTTGGAAACTACACCCCTCAAGGAATTCATTTATGGTTTTTGTTATCATTTTGACCGCACAGGTTTTTCACAGCACCTATTTGAATTGGGCTGTGAAATGAAAAAAATTATATTTTTTCCAATAAGATGTCATTTTTGATCAAAATTTCTTATTTTCACAGGGAACAACATACCCCATTTTGTTGCCCAATTTGTCCTTAGTGCGGCAATACCCCATTTGTGGTGATAAACTGCCGTTTGGGCCCATGGGAGGGCTCAGACGGAAAGGAGCGCTATGTGTTTGTTGGAGTCCAGATTTTGCTGGATTGGTTTTCGGGTGCCATGTTGCATTTGCAGAGCCCCAGAGGTATCAAAGCAATGGAAACCCACCAGAAGTGACCCCATTTTGGAAACTACACCCTTCAAGGAATTAATTTATGGTTTTTGTTATCATTTTGACCGCACAGTTTTTTCACAGCACCTATTTGAATTGGGCTGTGAAATGAAAAAAATTATATTTTTTCCAATAAGATGTCATTTTTGATCAAAATTTCTTATTTTCACAAGGAACAACATACCCCATTTTGTTGCCCAATTTGTCCTTAGTGCGGCAATACCCCATTTGTGGTGATAAACTGCCCTTTGGGCCCATGGGAGGGCTCAGAAGGAAAGGACCACCATTTGGCCTACTGGAGCTTTTCTGGTGCTAAGTCATGTGTGCAGAAGCCCCTGAGGTACCAGTACAGTTGAAACCCCCGAGAAGTGACCCCATTTTAAAAACTACACCCCTTAAGACATTCATCTAGAGGTGTAGTGAGCATTTTGACCCCACAGGTACTGTGTAAAAGATAATGCGCAGCAGATGGTGCAGTGTGAGATTTGCAATTTTATATATGTATATGCCATTTCAGTGTCCAATATAGTGTGCCCAGCATGCGCCACCGGAGATATACACCCCTTAAATTGTAATGTGGGTTCTCCTGGGTACGACAATACCCTACATGTGGCTGTTATCAGCTGCCTGGGCATACGGCAGGGCTCAGAAGGGAAAGATGAGGGGGGTAAGCTGTGCGGAGTGCATCAGGGTAAATTGAAAATCAAGGGATGTATGATACATTTTAAAACAATCTTTTATACAGAGCCCTGGTTTTTCGGGACACGTGTCACATTGGTATATTGTGTTCTTCCTTATCCCCCTCTTATAGCAGACTCTGCACCTCTTTTGACTCTTTCCCTTTCCACCGGTTTGGGGACCTTCTCCTGGAAAGTGTTGCCCTGGTACGATGCGCCCCCCCTTCCTGGTCCCTAAAGATTAGATCTTGAAATTCCAGGAAAGTTCCCCTCTGGCCTGCACATCGACGTAGCACATACGCATTGTACAAAGCCATCTGTATGATGTGCCCGGCCAGCTTCTTATACCTCACCGCATGGCGCTGTAGGGCTTCAGGACTTGATTTGACAAGTCCATCCCTCCCATGTACCTATTGTAGTCCAGGATGCAGTCTGGTTTGGGGGTGGCCTTTCCTTCATATATCCTAAACCTGTAGGTATACCCTGATGCACTCTCGCAGCTTATACATCTTCACGCCATACCTTGCCCTCTTACCTGGCAGGTACTGGCGGAATTGAACCCTCCCTTTAAAATGTACCAGGGACTCATCAATAGAAAAACACTTCTCGGGGGTGTATGCTTGGGAAAACCGGGCACTGGAACGGTCTAATAGGGGTCTCCGTTTATACAAACGGTCAAAACTGGGGTCATCTCGGAGTGGGCACGGCTCATTATCAGTATAATGTAAGAAGCGAAGTATTGCCTCATTTATTTATTTTTTTAGGTTCCAGTTCATTTCTGAAGTTGCTTTGAGGGGCCCATATATTAGAAACCCCTATCAAACACCCCATTTTAGAAACTAGACCCCTCAAAGTATTCACAACAGCATTTAGAAAGTTTATGAACCCTTTAGGTGTTTCACAGAAATTTAGAGCAAAGTAGAGGTGACATTTACTCTTTTTATACCATTTTTTTTATAACACAAAAGGATTTATCAGAGAAACGCAACTCAATACTTATTGCCCAGATTCTGCAGTTTAGAGAAATATCCCACATGTGGCCCTCGGGCGGTAATGGACTGAAGCACCGGCCTCCGAAGCAAAGGAGCACCTAGCGGATTTTGAGCCCTCTTTTTTATTAGGCACCATGTCCGGTTTGAAGAGGTCTTGTGGTGCCAAAACATTGGAAACCCCCCAAAAGTGACCCCAATTTGGAAACTAGACCCCTTGAGGAATCCATTGTAGTTTTCATGGGGTGCATGCGGCTTTTTGATCAGTTTTTATTCCATTTTTAGGTGGCGTGGTGACTAATAAACAGCAATTGTACTATTGTTTTTGTATACTTTTTTTTTTACAGCGTTCACCGTGCGCTATAAATGACATATTCACTTTATTCTGCGGGGCGATACGATCACGGCGATACCAGATGTTTATAGTTTTTTTTTATGTCTTATGGCGTTTGCACAATAAAGTACGTTTTGTAAACAATCATTCACTTTTTGTGTTACCTTATTCTAAGAGCCATAACGTTTTTATTTTTCAATCAATAAAGCCGTGCGAGGACTTATTTTTTGCGTAACGAACTGTATTTTCCATCAGTACCATTTTTAGGTACATGCGACTTTTTGATCTCTTTTTATTCCATTTTTTGGGAGGTGAAGTGACCAAACAATTGTGATTGTGGTACGGTTTATTAATATTTTTTTTTACGGCGTTCACCGTGCGGGATAAATAACAAAATAATTTTGTAGTTCAGGCCGTTACGGACGCGGCGATACCAATTATGTATAGTTTATTTGTTTGTTTATATATTTTTATTAATAATAAAGGCCTGATAAGGGAAAAAGTGGGACTTTTACTTTTATTACTTTTAAAACTTTTATTTTCTTATTTTTACACATCTTTTTTTAACTTTTTTTTTACTTTATTACTTTGTCCCACTAGGGGACATGAGGGCAGGAGGCCCTGATCGCTATTCTAATACACTGCACTACATGCGTAGTGCAGTGTATTAGAACTGTCAGCTACTCACTGACAGCAAGCATAGTGGGTCCTGACGTTGTCAGGACCCACTAGGCTTCCGTCTATGGCATAGCCGGACGCCATTGTTTGGTGTCCGGTTGCCATAGTCACCATCGCCGGCCGCTATCGCGTAGCAGGCCGGCGATGGCAGCTTAACCCCTAAAAAGCCGCGATCTCTATAGAACGCGGCTTTTAAGGGGTTAATCAGCGGGGACACAGCGATCGGTCCCCGCTGTAGGAGCTGTGACAGCTGCTGAACAAGACAGCAGCGTCACAGCTCCTGTATGTGTCGGGAGGACGGCCGAAACGGCCGTTACTCCCGAGACGTACTATTACGGCATGGAGCGCGAACGATACAGCTGCCATGACGTAATAGTACGTCAAGGAGCGGGAAGGGGTTAAGAAACAACCTGTGTACGTTAATATCCGTACCCTTCCCAGGCATAAAGCCTGTTTGGTCAGGATGGATGAGGGACAATATAACTTTGTTTAATCTGGTAGCTAATATTTTGGCAAGTATCTTTGCATCTGAGTTAATCAACGGGATGGGCCGGTAGGAATCCGGGAGAGTCGGATCTTTCCCAGGCTTCAGATCTGCAACTACTTGAGCCAAGATGTCTTTGCTCATGTCCTCTATTCTGTCGCTAACGGTGTCATTTGAAAGAGGAATTTGGGATAGCTTAACTTCAGCCGCTTTTCCCAGCATGATATTCGCCATCTTCAACACAGCTGGTTTTATGAGTGTTTCACCAATGGTGTGTGGTTTGCCCTGCTTTGCGATCAGGTAAGCAACTTCGTACGATGCTGTGAGGATCGGTTTGTTGATGGGTACAAAGCCGAGAACAGGCAGAGTAGCCTTTTCATCGAATCTGGCTCTCTTCACCTTGAATTCAGCGAGCGTTGTGTTCTTGTATTGTCCATCTCCATGCAGCTTAAGGAAGTGTTCTCTTAGTTTTGCCGGTGCTAGACTAGAATTGCTCAACCTAGCATTGCAAATCATGCAGTTAGGACGCTGACTCCCATCACGTTCCGTTATACATGTGAATCCATATTGTACATATTCGTCCGACCACTTTCTTTTTTTGCTTGACATAGTTAGTATGAAGGGATTAAAATATTAAGAAAGAAATCACACGACGTACCATCACGACAGTCACAATTCGACTACTAGGCCAAGCGATGTTGCGTGATCACTTGCAGCCAATGATGGCTAAGCGGGGCGTGTCATCACGAAGCATATGAGTCGGGTGTCTGTCTTGACCTCCGCCGAACCCCTGAGACTGACTCACAGAACCCCTGGGGTTCGATCGAACCCAGGTTAAGAACCACTGCACTAAACGCTTGTCAATTTAGTCTGATTTGCAAATTGGTGCGCCCCTACTTTCCAGCTACTGGAATATATAGACCACTATCGTGGTTCGAAGAACTTTAGTCGCAATCCAGAACACCTACAAAATTATTATCACATCTTAGCAAATGTATAGCTGGGTTGGAGGGTGAGACTGTGCCATATTTTATATAAGAGAGTGGGAAAGAGATCTGAATACCAAATTCCCTCCAGCAGATATTGTGAAGATATTTAGGACTCCTAAATTTACATCTTGATATATCAAAATTCAGGAAAATGCGTACAAGATAATCTCTAGATGGTATCTAACACTGGTTAGGTTAAAACAAATGTATAGCACTTCCTCAGATGTATGCTGGAGGTGTGGAAAAGAGGTTGGATCTTTCTTACATATTTGGTCGGAATGGCCGAAGCTTTTGCCTTTTTGGCATCAGATTTTTCAACATATCAATAAGATATGCCACATGAGCGTACCGGTTTCTCCCAAGGTGGACCTCCTAGCATTAGTACCTACTAACATTCCTAAGAAATTACTTAAATTACTGCTTACCTTCATGTCAGCAGCACGTCTACTTATACCAATCAAGTGGAAATCAACAGAAACTCCTAAGGTTATGCACTGGTTACAAAAAGTAGATCAGATAGCGGGATTGGAAGAACTTTCTCATTGGGAACTCAGAACGCATGATTCTTTTATTCAGATTTGGAAAGTTGGCGAGATAATATACAACAATTATATAATCTTACTATAGAGACAGTTAAGTAAGTCTTTCACGCTTAGGATGTCCATTTCTATTGGTTCACAATTTCTGGTACATGAATACATAGAGAATTGTTCCACATGATAATCCCCTTTTACCAACTGCCACCCCCCCCCCTCCTTCTCCCTCCTAGTTAGAGTTTATTAGTTCCCTTGGAGAGAAGATCTCCTTTCTATTTGCTTTTGTTCATAGGTCTTGTACAATCCATGTAGTGTAACTACCTCACATATGGTGTTGTGGTCCTGGTTTAAAGGTGTAAACTATTAAATATGATGGTATATGCATATAATATCAGGACACTTTGTCATAGATTTATACCCTCTTACCTTGGATCATCATTTATATAGAGACCATTTTTGCTCTGTTATTTGCACTGAATGTTTTGTATGATGTACACTGTTTATTATTATGAAAAATTCATAAAAAGATTTTTGAAGGAAAGAAATGAATGGGCAGATGTTTGCAGGCGTTCTGCTTCAAATTTTTACGGCCCAAAAAACGGCTGAAAATAAGCCGTGTGAACATACCTTTAGGATATGTGCAAACGTAGTGTTTTCAGTCGTTTTTCGGGCCGTAAACTTCCCGAAAAACGGCTGAAAATCGGAAGCAGAACACCTACAAACATCTGCCCATTGCTTTCAATGGGAAATACGGCGTTCTGTTCCGACAGGGCCTTTTTTTATACCTCACTTTAAAAAAACGGCACATAAAAAGACGCCCGCGAAAAAGAAGTGCATGTTACTTCCTGGGACGTTCTTGGAGCCATTTTTCATTCACTCTATAGAAAAACAGCTCCAGAAACGGTCGTAAAAAACGCAGTGGAAAATGCAAGTTTGATTAAAAAACGGCTGAAAATCAGGAGCTGTTTTCCCTTGAAAACAGCTCCGTATTTTCAGACTTTTTTTTAGTAAGCGTGTGAACATACCCTTAAAGAGGCTCTGTCACCAGATTTTGCAGCCCCTATCTGCTATTGCATGTGATCGGCGCTGCAATGTAGATTACAGTAACGTTTTTATTTTTAAAAAACGAGCATTTTTGGCCAAGTTATGACCATTTTCGTATTTATGCAAATGAGGCTTGCAAAAGTACAACTGGGCGTGTTGAAAAGTAAAAGTACAACTGGGCGTGTATTATGTGCGTACATCGGGGCGTGTTTACTACTATTACTAGCTGGGCGTTGTGTATAGAAGTGTCATCCACTTCTCTTCACAACGCCCAGCTTCTGGCAGTGCAGCACTGTGACGTCACTCACAGGTCCTGCATCGTGTCGGCACCAGAGGCTACAGTTGATTCTGCAGCAGCATCAGCGTTTGCAGGTAAGTAGCTACATCGACTTACCTGCAAACGCCGATGCTGCTGCAGAATCATCTGTAGCCTCTGGTGCCGACACGATGCAGGACCTGTGAGTGACGTCACAGTGCTGCACTGCCAGAAGCTGGGCGTTGTGAAGAGAAGTGGATGACACTTCTATACACAACGCCCAGCTAGTAAAAGTAGTAAACACGCCCCGATGTACGCACACAATACACGCCCACTTGGACTTTTACTTTTCAACACGCCCAGTTGTACTTTTGCAAGCCTCATTTGCATAAATACGAAAATGGTCATAACTTGGCCAAAAATGCTTGTTTTTTAAAAATAAAAACGTTACTGTAATCTACATTGCAGCGCCTATCTGCTGCAATAGCAGATAGGGGTTTAAAAATCTGGTGACAGAGCCTCTTTAAGCCTTTTGGTGTGTCCTACAGCTTCTGCCAGCTGCATTGTACAATCACTCCCAAAATGGCAGCCGGACAATGCTTAGCAATTTGAAGAAACCTTTTCCTGGCTTGTAGCCAAAAATAGGGGGGGGGGGGTGATATTCCCTCCCACATTTGCGGCATCTGTGAGTTAGGTTGCTTTGCCTTATTCACCTTGCTGTAATTCTGGGAAGTGCTCCCTCTAGTGGCCAACATAGGAAAACATGTCAAATTATTATTTAATTTTTAATACTTTCCACCATGTGGAAGAAAAAAAAATACAGCAAAAAACTTAAAAAATATAATAGAAATAAGTAACTTACTTTAAAAAAAAAAAAGTTTAATTTGCGACACATTCCCTTTAAATCCCTTCCCTGTTAAAATTTGGGACAGCCCCAAGAGCAAATGTACTTGCATAAATAAATACGTTTTACATAAGTTTTAATATTTATGAATTTGCCAACAGAAGTTTGTAATCTAAATCTCTGTTCACATTTGCGTTTAGAGCCTCCATCTGGATTTCTGTTATATTTTCCAGTTTTCTTGACTACAAGAAAAGAGAAGTCTGCAGTACTATATCGCTGTCAAAAAAATACCAGTTGCTCGATGTAGTCTGTCAGGATTTGTCAGTATCCTTTTGAAAAGGGTCAGGCATAGTATTATTACCAGAACCTAATAGAGTAAAATCTTTAGAAAGGACATAGAGCTCAAAATAGTTATGCAGCATACAGATAAGGCTGCAGTAAGACATACAGGCTGCTGTTTAGCTTTGCCTATATATATATATATATATATATATATATATATATATATATATATATATACTGACATCATCTGTGTTTTCTGTGAAGTGTGAGTTTGTAATCATCCACCAGAGAGAAATCCATTCCTGTCTATTTGCTTTTCAGTCACAACCCAGTATCAAGACTTCTTCAAGAAAAACTAACATCACCAAAGACACAAGTTCAACAGGTAAGACATTTAGCGCGAGTCCAGCCTCCCAAAAATAAAACCATGGAATTTATTAATGTCACAATCTACGAATCACTTCCTGTCCTGTCAGATTTTGAGTTTAAATAAAACCTCCAGCTTTAATGGTTTTGGTCTGTTTCACACAGCTGTAATATGCCACATTCACAGCCATAAAACCGGGACCACCGACGAGGTTCCACGAAACTGAACTTTAATCATCATACGGTTTTATGGTTATCCAAGTACGGATCAGTAGAACCGTGTGAGGTCCAGATGTTGCGTCCATAATATGGACATTAAAATGCGGCTATATTACAGCTTGGTGAAACAGGCCTTATGCTATGATTTTAAAATCTGTATAAATTCTACATTATTAATAATTTACAGGTGTTACCTAATTTGCAGTGTCCCTTCTTTTTTCTTTACTGTTGCAGACAGTGAAATTGCCAGTGCTTTCATGGGGAGCACGTTTAACATAGCTGAAAACTTTGAGTTACTCTGAAAATTCATGACACTCATTTGAGTGCTGCAGCCCCTACATTCTAGTGTTCGGTGTGAACTCCGTTCCCAGATTACCACTACTCTCAAGTGAACCTTCAGTTTAATAGACCGCAATCAAAAAGCTTACTAATATACAATATGTTCAAAATCAGCATGATTTCCGCGGCTGCTTAATTTCTTAAGGATCGAGCCAATTTCGACCTTAACCACAAGTGATTTTTTTCATTTTTGCCTCCTTGCATTCCATCAGCCATAACTTTATTTTTAAAGGGATTGTCCAGTCATAAGAAAAAGATGGCCGATCCTCAGCTGTTTTAAAGGGAGCACTGCTTCACCTTCATTCTTTGCCTGCTCATACTGTGATTCACAGTATGAGCAGTGACAGCAATGAGCGCCACGGCCAGAAACAAGCACCGTGGTCCTTTCAAAACAGCTGATCGGTGGAGGTGCCAAGAGTCAGACCTCAACCGGTCAGATGTTGTTGGCCTATCCTGAGGATAGGCCAACAATTTTTTATGACTGGACAACCCCTTTAGGGCTACGTAGCTATTTGAGGCCTTGTTTCTTGCGGGACAGGTCATATTTTTTGTTCAGGCATCATTTTCGGGTAAATATACAGTTGCGTTCACTGTTAAAAAAAAATATTATGATCCATGTACTGAACGGGTCAAAACGAGTGTGTGATATATAATAAGCCTATGTTTAATATTTTTTGTGACTTTGATTAAATAAAATTAATTTATTTGATATTTCTATCGATGTGGCGTTTTTTTCTTTAATTTTTTCTTTTGTTAACTTTTTTTGGTCCCATTAGGTTACTTACACGACTGGGTGTTAAATCAGCCATGAAAAACTCCCGTTTTGCACCTTTACGGGACTCGTTTTAACGGATCCCTCATAGACTTGAGACTATTGAGGATCCAGTAAAAAGGGCAAAGTAGGACATGTCCTATTTTTTCCCACGCCGTTCACACAGTCTGTTAAAAGAAAATGGGAGTGTGAATTGCCCCATAGACATGCATTGATTTTAATGCAGCCATTTGACGGATGTTAATAAAACGTCCGTCACCCGGTCGATTATCCCTGTCGTCTGAATGAGGTACTAATGCACTTTTAACTATTTATTTATTTTTATAAATATAAGGTACTTCATATGTCTTTAAGATATTACATTACTGCCAGTGCATGTAGAAATGCATAGGCATACCTAACAGACACTATTAGTAGAGAGCCTTGGGGACCTTTGTAAGGCCCAGCGCTGCCATTATTTCTCAGTCAGCCCCAATGATTGAGTTGCTGTGGCTCACACAGACAGGACAAATGGATCTCCCTGCATTTTGCTGATGCGTCACCCATTAGGATGCATTAGGGAATTCATTCACCAGGTTTATCGCTTTTGGTGAATTTCTAAGAAGAACAGGGGAATCAATTCAAAAGTTTGGGTTTTCTGTTATACAATACTTAATAACATTCCCTATGGCAAATCTCAACCGCGCAATTCTTAATTCTTCAAACTAGTGTTTGTTAATTTTTGCTTTATTTCTCTTCCCCCCTCTCTTCCTTTATGAATGATTCTAGTTGAGAAAGGTTCAGTAGTCCTCTTGCATGGACAGTGTATTCAAAATATTTTTACAGATTTTCAGTAATATTGGAATCTGGCGTCTGTGATGGTCATTAAACTTTTGTGAATCTTAATGAACTGGCGTTGGTTAGCTGGAGTTCTCCTTTAACCCATACAGCTACTTGGAACTACAGTTAGATTTGAGTGGTGTTTTTTTTTAGTGTTCTGAAACATAATATGATGCAGTATAAAAAGTAATCTTTTGTAATGAAGAAAGTAAATAATTTGCTATTATGTAAATTAATATTTTACCCTTATACAAATCCCATGGTGCCTGTTAAATTTCAGACAGAATATAATCTCGTCTGCCATCTAGTGTCATTTTGTAACATTTTAACTAATGCAGTGTGCACATTTATACTAGCTATTAGATGGAAGTCGCCAGGATATACCCTTTAGCATCTAACAGATGCCCTAAGAAAAACAGGCCTGTGGGCGCTCCGGCATCCACTGAGCCCCCTCCTTCCTTCCTGAGCTGCTAAAGATTTCACAATGCTTGTTAATGGAGCATCCACCAAGTAGCACCACATGACTGCAAACACGCCACTTTAGTTTGTAAGATGCCATGGATGCAGGTCACGTGGTCCCGTTTGGCTAAACAGAATGCTCAATTAACATACCGGGCACGCTTTTGAGCAACTCCCTCCTGGCCTATCACTCTTAGGGTATTTGTTAAGTTCCCAAAGTTAAAGGAATCTGACCTGGAAACCGATTCTGACAGATTTTTTTTCAGTTCTGCATTTCTACATTTGATATGCTTTGCTGAATGTGCAGGGGTTAGTGGCTACTGAATACCTCTGACTGCTTATCTTAGGTATTTTACAGCTCTGCATTGACTGCTTAGGGCCTATACACACAGGTATCAACTTAAAAGGGAAGCTCACTGTGCACAATGAGATCAATTTAAGGCCCTTTTACACTGGGCGATTATCGTGCAGACGAGCGTTCATATAACGCTGACAGCAATCAGCAGATGAACGCGCAAATGCTCCATCATCTGCTGGTCGTATCGTTTTAAAATAAAAGATTATCGTTGTCAGCAGCACATCTCCCTGTGTAAACCGGGAGACGCGCTGCCGACATGATAATAATGTATGGGGACGAGCGATCTGAGTAACGATCGCTCGTCCCCATCCATAGCTCCATGTGACAGGGGCAAGCGAGCGCCGATCAACGGTGATTGTCGGCCGGTGTGAAAGGCCCTATAGACAGCTGTCTTGAAAGCTGCATACATGCTGGAAACATTTTGAAAGCCAGCCCCCTCTTCATCTGCGATTCTCTAATGGGGGAATAAACTTAAGGTGCCCGTACACATTGAACGTCCACCAAACCGAAAGATTAATGTCCACCAAACCGATTCTAACAGGACCATCTAATGTGTATGGGGGTGTCCCGATTTTCCCCAAACAACAGATGTCGGAGAAATGAGGATCGTGCATGTTGGATTTCAGCATATGCTGATTCTTTGCTCTCATGGTAGATAAGCCATCCCCAGAGGTTTCTGGCAGCGTCTTAAGGGCCTTTTACACCGGCCGACAATAGACCGGTGCAGTGAGCGCCGATCAACGAGACATCGTTGATTGGCGCCCGTTTGCTCCTGTCACATGGAGCTATAGATGGGGACGAGCGATCGTTACTCAGATCGCTCGTCCCCATCCATTATTATCATGTCGGCAGCGCGTGTCCCTGTTTACACAGGGAGATGTGCTGCGGACAACGATAATCTTTTTGTTTTTTAAAACGATACGACCAGCAGATAAACGAGCGTTTGCTCGTTCATCTGCTAATCGCTGCCCTGTTTAAACAGGGCAATTATCGGCATCGAGCGTTATATGAACGCTGGTCTGCACGATAATCGCCCAGTGTAGAAGGGCCTTTATTTCCTTCTTTCCATTGAGCACACATGCATGCTCGGCTGAGCCAAGCACGCATGTATATAGTGTGGTCAGGAGGAAAAGCTGTTGGCCGAATGATCGTTCAGCCAACAGCTATCTAAGGTGTATGGCCACCTTAAGAATTGAAATTTGTCTTTAACTATGCATTTAGTAATGTAGATAAGACAAAGAATATCTGAAAATAGGATAAAGAATTGGGAAATGCAGAAAAGTACAATCACATTATATCAACTCGCAAATCGCTTAGTTACGCTGTTCATAAAGGAAGCTTTGTGCAGTTCAGAATTGCATCTAGAGCACTAAAGCCTTAATGAGCATTTCTGATGTGATCGCAATATTGGATTATTGATGTAGCTCATTAAAGCAAATGTAAAATGTTAGAAGCACATTACATTTAATGCGTGCTTTTCATGTGCCTCGTTTAGTGATGCCCCTATTTAGTGATGCCCTTATTCATGAGACCTTCCAAAATGTACATGGAGGACCTATAACAACAATAACTATATGTTATCTTATACCCTCTCCGTCTCTTGTGCAGATAAACAGCAACTGCATGAAATCAGTTCTTATAAAGCTAAAGCTGACGTTACCTCTGATGCTAGAGAACAAAGGAGAGATACAGACAGTAAAAAAGATGAGTACAAATGGAGGCTATCCCAGCTACTAGGCTCTGAACAGATAGTGGGAGAAGAATACCATAGTGACACCAACTCTGCAGAGAGTGTGTGCACAGAAGATTTTGCTGTAAAGTTCAAACAACGAATGGTCGAACCAATAGCAAGTTCAGAGGCTCCTAAAAATGGTATGGTGGATTACTGTGATAGTGTATCACTACTACTTCCATCATCTGAGGACAGCCCTGGAGACCATTTAAACACAGCTAGGAGAGAAGACATCCTTCAACAGTTCAAAGAGGAGTTGGAGGATGACTTGCAAGCTGCTCTTACCAAAAGTGCTGAAGATCAAGCTTTAGGCAGAAACCGAGATAGGAAAGATAGCATGGAGTCCTTAGGTGGACAGATTTCAAGACTAAGCCAAGCAAATAATTCTCAACTTTCAAGCCTACAGAGTTTGGAGAGAAGTTCTCATGTAAGTCAGTTGTCATCAAGAGGTGGTGAAGAGCACCCACCACATGCTGGGAACTCCACTGTAAGAGAAAACATGAGCAGAACTGAACTTCCACAATCAACCAACAATTATCAGGCTGCCGGGGAGTTTAATACATATTCATATGAGGAGCAGAAGCGTTCAGCAGATTTTGATCAAATTGAATGTAAAAAGATAAATCTCATGAGTACTGTTCACACAGGAAGTGCGGACACATTGAATGCATGCTGGATGGATAGATCTGAAGGATCTAGGACTGATCATCCAATTTCCACAAAAGAAGATACCAGGAGTGCAAATGCATTCTATCAACTGTATGACTCCAGTGTGCTGCCAAGCTACATGGACAGGGCAAATACCACTATAGGAACTCCATTACCTAGTGAGAAATCAATATACGATGGAACAGAAATGGATCAAGCAACCTGTACTGTCACTTTAAGTAAGTCAAGGGATAGATTGGATCATACTACTAATTTTATACTGATTTTGAAAGAAACAAAGGTTTGATCTTATCGACCCAAAACTATATTTGTAGATAGGAAGCAAACAATTTTTCTGTATTACATACAAATCAGTCACAAGTAGCTCAATAACCCACTGTATGCCTTTATTGCTATTGTGATTTATAATAAATAGTAACGGACTCTTAGTTGTAGATGCTAATTATGATGGATCTAATTGCAAAAGGCCCTGTAACCCCCCCCCCCCCCAAAATGGACAGGGATATATATATATGAAAAAAATAATTATCATGTGACATCTATAATGACATATTAACATGGGGTACACTTGTATATTCCTGGGATAGGAGAAAAACCAATACAAAATAGTGGCACAAAAGGAAATCAAACAACTTTTAGAGAGCCATCATGCACGAAACACAGATCAATTGTAATGCGAGTGGTTTATAATCAGGACCCATATAATAAACTATTAGAAAAAGTGTCAAAAAACGAATAAAGAAAAATGCAAAAGCCAAAGAGGTCATGTGAGCCCAGGGACATTATGATGATGGAGTGAATTGTCTCAAAATGATCATAATAGGTAATCGGTCACAGTGGTATGAAAATCAGCATACCAGGATGCTCCGACTTGGCACATTTCATCATCATGGCAAGCATTTCAGGGACACAAAATGTTGTTATTACTCTGCATGTGAATGTAATAGAGATCAGTGGCACTCTACAATTGCATTATAAATATAGTTGCTTGAATAATGATAATTTCAGTACATATAACCAGCGTTTAAAAATTACTTGTTACGCTAGGGGTCCATGGTGCCTTTTCCCTATGGGAAAGAAAGCTGCACAAGACCTTGCAAACATCACTAAAAATTCAACATTGGCAGATGTCAACATGGAGCCCTAAACCTCACTGCTACACAAGTTCCATTGTAATAGCCATATATTAAAGGGGAGTTATTGTCATTTCCATGGTGAAATTGGACCTGGTTCTTACTGTAATAGTCTCACGTAAACCAATGTAATCTCAGTGATATTCAGTTTGACGTTGTCACCTGTATTCAGATAATCTTATTTTTTGTAACATCATTAGAATTTAACACATTTATGTACATATTTCTGTACGTAAGATAGATATCTATGTAGTGTATTTATAGTGTTTGCAGTTAGTTAAAAGAAGTCATCATACTCTGTTTTATGTTTTTGTTTGCATATATGTTCTGAATTTTTTAGTTATTAGGTGCCCATACACATTAGATAGCAGTGAGTTTTTCAGCTGACAGTTGGCATGTATCTTGGACTCATTCATCACTTATGATCTTCAGTGGTGAATGATAATTTATTAATGTGTGCTTGTGTATTCATATTTTGCCAGTATTCTGTATACTACCAGAACTGTTCATTCAGCCCACCTTCCGTTTAAGAAATAGGTATGGGAAGGAAGAATCTTGTGTTTTTGTCAGACATAATTAAAGGTGTTGACCACTACCGGACAACTGATGACCTATCCACCGGACCCATCTGCTTCCGGCATGGATGTCCAGTGCCCGTAGTCAGCAGGAGCAGCTGATCGGTGCAGGGTCCAGGTGACGGACTCCCACCTATCATATACTGATGACCTATCCAGTGGATAGGTCATCAGTTATCCGGTAGAGGAATACCCCTTTAAATATTAACCAGTGCAGGACCGTCCACTGTATATATACTTTGAGGGTTTAATCTTACTTCCCGAGCAATTGGGCAGCTGAATGTTGAGTTCAATGAGCACTGTGTATTAAATAGAGGCAGCATCAGCGGTGCTGCCTCTAATGGTCCCGCTGGTCATGTGATTGGCCACATGATCGCAGGGATGCCGGTAGTAGGAGGACGCTGCTGGGTCTAATTAGACCCAGCACAGCCCTAACACTGAAAATAGTCATTGTAACAGGCCTGATTTCCCCTGTAAATTAAGCCTTCCACCAAAGGTTATTTGTAATTTTTGGACTCTACTTAGAATATTGATTAAATCACTGGAGTAGGACTAGAGTTTAATAAAACATAACTTTTACTCATTGATTTTTAAAAAACGTGTGCAAACAAGAACACACTAATGCAAATTTTTCAAAACAAAGAATTACTCCCTATTGTAAAGAGAATATAATACTCTGTACGGTTATGTAGACGCCAATTTTTGCAGGCGATATTCATATTTTTTTATAAAGTGTATGTAATTCTCCAAGTTTTTTCAGATGCATTTCTTTGTGGCCGAAATTCTTCAGGGGAGATAAGGCCAAGTGGCCCCTTCAAGTGGAGGCTCAGATTAAGTTGGAGCAATGTGGAAAGTCATCTCTCTGCAGTGGCAGAGATTCCCAAAAGCATCTGTTCCTACAGTGCTGGAGTGTGCGCCTACTTCGACGTCTGACGTCATCCATGATTTCCCATGTAACTGTGGCTGCTGTGCAACGCCAGTTACAGTGGAAAAGTATAGTGTAAAAAAAATAAAATGAAATAATAAAGTTCTTGTGTAGCAGGATTCTAATGACAATACTAGGCAGGATTTTTTTTTTAGACAAAACTGAATATAGTGCTTAAATAGGTTGTCCCATGAAGACCCAACTTTAAAACGAAGCCAGGTCTGGCTTCTCTAACCCTATGGGGTCAACTATTATTGCTGGAGGAAGCCTCGACTCTCCCTTCTGGCTTACAGAGGTGTGTGTGTGTGTGTGGGGGGGTTCCGAGCACAGGACCCCATTCTATGATGTCCATATGCCCTAATAGAGAAAATGGACAGGGGCTGTCTGTGTGAGACAACCCCTACAAACATTTACGGTATTTTTTTAAATTTACTGGACAATAGTCATACAGCTGGTTGTCGATGTCAGCCAAATACCCGAAAGAGGGCAAAAATATAATATTTAAAATGAAAGAAATGAAAAGGGGAAAAATTTGTTTTACCCCTAAAAGCTCTAAAAAAGTGTTTCTTTAGTAAAAAAACAAAAACTCTTAACAAAAAAAAAAGTTATCACAGTTAAAGCAGTTATCACTAGCGAACTGTATTTGTCCACTTAAAGCGACCCTCCAGGTCAGCACAAAATTATAAATGTGATGGGGTATATGGAATAATATTACCGTGCCCTCCAGCTGCCCCCCTCTGCCATGGATCCACTGTTTTAAGGGCCCCCTCTGTGTTGTCTCAAAATGGCCACAACGCTCCTCAGACTGAGTCTATGACACTTACTCTTAGACTTGCTCGCACGGATTGGACAGGACTGCTTACGTGAGCAGCTCTGGCCAATCTGAGAACAATTTCGAGTGTCTCAGACTAAGAAGCGCTGCAGCCATTTTTGGACATAACAAAGCGTCCCCTATAATGGCAGAACCACGGCAGAGGGGCACAACTGGAGGGCACCAGGTAATATAGGTAATATTGCTCCATATACCCCATCATATTTAAAATGTTGTCCCGGGACCAGAGGGTCGCTTTAACAACAAAATCTAACCCATGGATTAACAGGTTAAAACCAGTCTAATGCAACTTTAATTTGTCGTTCATTATGCAGTTACAATTTATATGATTGTATGTATATTGTCAGGATGTTTATATTGTGTATGTTATTTCAAACAGTTTAAACAGATTTTTTTCATTATTAATCCTCTGATTTAGGATGCAACGCTGTATTTGTGGATAACATTTCTATGTGAACGATTATATTTTCACAGGACAAAATGATCAAGTAGAAGATCAGATCCCAGTAGACTCCTCATTGACAGAAGATAAAAGTTCTTCAATATACAAACATGTGGCTGGTATGTCACGAGTTATATCATCGTATTTTTCCGTTCTGTTCAACTAAAGTAAAGACGAACAGGCATGTTATTTCTAATGAGGGAGAGGTGTCTGTCAGCTACCAAAAATTGAACAGATAAAAATCCAGCCTTTTCGATCCTTGCTTCTGCTGACAGGAGATGATGGGGGACTGTTGAGCTGAGTCCATAGACATCAGATTGTCTTCAGATTCACTGACGTTTATCTAATGTCTATGACCAGCATTATCTCTGATCATACATGGAACTACAGTGTTCCAATTCTACAGCTTTATATCCCCATATTGTGTCCCATAGTGACAATAATCTGTTAACTGAACCCTTGGAAAAATGTTTTAAGATGACTTGCTCATAGACTGTTACAAAGCTCTGAGAAAAAGTTATCTTGACGCCAATCGGTTTTAGGTATTAGCACTTGTAGATATTATAACTCACAACAATTACTGAAATGCAGTCAGTGGCCTAAGCGTTACCAGGACATAGCTGAATAAAGAGGTCATCCTGTAAATTGTATTGTATATATTGAGATTTCTTTGATCCGAACTGATTCCAAGCTAGATTGATAAGCTTAGCCAGGTATAAGACAGTATGTTCCTTGTTGCTGCCTGCCTATTGTCTTAAAGTGGTTTTCCCATCTTGGACATTTATGGTATATCCGCAGGATATGCCATAAATGTACGATAGATGCGGGTTCCACATTTGGGAACCGCACCTATCTCTAGAACGGGGCCCTCTGACCCCAACCACCTTGTCAGACAGTGGCCGGGGAGCAGCAGGAGACGGACAAGCTAGGACGGGGGTCAGTGGGCCCCGTTCTAGAGATAAGTGGGACCCGCATCTATCGGAAATTCATGGCTTATCCTGTGGATATGCCATAAATGTCCAAGATGGGAAAACCCCTTGAATATGCCCATACACATTAGACAAAACTTGATCAAACCCACAAATTTCGGCGGGATTGGCCAACAATCTAATGTGGGAGCCACCCCACTTTCCCAAGCATGCATGTTTATGATGGAGTCAGGAGAAATAACTGTCTGAACGTTCTTCTGACAGCCCACCTCCAAAGACTAGCACATTAGTCAACAAGTCTATGATATAGTAATGGATACCTTTTTTGAGGCAACTGAATTGCATGTTATTTTGCTTCTCTAAAGGTGTTCCTTTGAAGAGTTTTGATGCCGTGACTGTTGACAGTGATTTGGACTCTGTGACAACAGAAAGAGTCCGGGATCACATTCGTAAAGCTCTGAGCAACAGCAAAGGAGGTAAAAAGCTATAAACTGTTTTACTGTATAAGGCCCTGTTCACACAGGGTTTTTTTGACACGTTTTTTGACGCGGAAACCACGTTGGAAACCGCGCCAAAAAACGGCTGAAAATGCCTCCCATTGATTTCAATGGGAGGCGGACGCATTTTTTTACTGCGTGCGGTAAAAAGAAGCGTCATGCCCTATCTTTACGCCTCTGACCTCCCATTGACATCAATGGGAGGCAGAGAAAGCGTATTTCGCGGAGTTTTTGCCTGTGGCACTCAATGGGCGCGAGCGAAAAACGCAGCGGAAAAATGCGGCAAACCACGTGCAGGCAGATCAAAATCAGCCTCAAAATTCCATACTGAATTTTGAGGCAGAATTTTCCTCCTGCAAAAAACTCAGTGTGAACTCAGCCTAAATCAGCTAATTTTACTTTCTTGAATGATGTACTTTAAAAGGAGAATTTTATAGAAATCTTTGCCCACATTTTTTCTATTCTTATGGGATGGATGGCATCTGCTTATTGGTGCAATCTAGGGAAGCAATGTAAGTGTGTTTGGTGGTCGTTGAGGGGTGTTACAATTTTATTCCTTTAATAATTTTTTTACACTTTTTTGTTTCTTGCTATTTAATATTTTATATATTTTTTACATCTTTTATGTTGATGATTTTTTTATGCTTAAAAACTTGGACTCTTTTATGTTGTTTATGTACCCTAATAGAGGCAACCCCTTTAATCATTTCACTGCCAAGGATGTATATACATTATGACTTTCAACGCTTGCTGCAACTAGAATATCTAGAGCTTAGATCTTGACATCATATTAAAGCCCAGCGTCTTAGCTTTCAAATGATACCATGCCAATGGTTTAGGTTCAATAGTCCGGAAGCAGCATTCATTTCATGTCAGGGATCAGGATAAAATGCTTTACTTTCTGGTTTGGAGCAGAACTACGGAATGACCAGCACAGGTGTGAACATAGCCTATTAATCGCCTGTGTGTGTGTCACAATCCTTTATATCGGATACTGTCGTTCTTCCTTTGTTTCAAAACAACTATATGGAAAAATCCTATACTTATTTCTCTAACAGATTCCAGTCACAAAACCAGAAGATTTACACGCAGTAGGAGTAACTGTGGACGGTAGGTTCCATAATTTCCACTGAATTCTTACCTATTATCTATCTAAATTTACTCCTACAAAAATATTTCGTTTAATTTAAGCCCACCAAAAAATCCTTGCCCCCTCCCTTGTTAAAAAATCAGAAAGAGTCTGGTTGCTAGGGATGTACTACCAGACATCCTGTAGTAGTTATGAAGCGTATTCCTAGCAACCATACTGTCAAAACGTTTTCAGTTGATCAGATTGGAGCTAAATTGACATTGTAATGACAGCAGAAAAGGGAAAAAGCAGCTTGCAGCAGTCAAGCCACATCATTCTCTATCTTGGGCTACAGAATCAATCAGATTTTTCTAAAGATAAATTTATGTATAGGACCTCTTTTACAGCATTAAAACCATTGTAGAAAATAAACGCCACAAAAAATACTGTATGTTAGTAGTGAATGAATTTCTGCAAGGAAAACTAAACTTTACATGGAGCCTGGACCCCAATGCAAAATCTGACAGGGCCCCCTACATAACATGTTCCATTTCAAACACTGGTCTTCCTATATTTTTTATATTAATGTCTGAAATTTGCTACATTTCCATTTTCAAGTTGTGCATTTAGTTTTCGCTATCTGAATGTGGTGATGCTGAGCTGCATTTAGCAATGTCACTTACTGCAGAAATACTAAAGAAACAAAGAGGCAAATACAAATCTAACGGTTATATGAAAATTAACTTTTAACTTAAACAGGCACTGTCGTTTCAACAAATTTTGCATAAATCAGTAGTAGAAGTTAATATAAGAAACTTTCTTCACTTATCAGGCCCCCTAACTTAAATGCTCACTCAATTAGAATTTACTGCTAAATCCGTCTCCTTTCTCCTCCACAGGGTTGCCAACCCCCACTTCAGAAATCTCTGAACAACTGAGCTAAAAATCACGGACAGACCAAAATTTTTACAGACACATTACAAAATCATTGCCTCTGCACTGCGCAGTGTTCTAGGAGTAACTCACCGATCACAGCTCCGCTTGTAGCTTTCCCCTTCTAACTTAGGTGATGTTTTCTCTAATTAGTCCTTCACTTTCCCTTTTTTTCTCAATCCGGCCCAGACCACTGTGACGACTTATTCCAGCCACGACACGTCTCTGCAGAATTTGACACACAGACATGTTGGTTTCTCACTTTTCCAGCATTCTCCCCACCTATTGTCACGTTGCGTTCGTAGACCCACTGGGCCGTACCGCCTTGGCGGTATAGCAGCTGGCCAACAGGGCGCAGGTAACAGTCTATAGTTCGCATAGGGTACCTGTGGCAGCTCGGACAGTAGCAAGGCAGGCTTAGGTAGGACTAGGCAGCAGGCAGACATCAGACATGGTGTAGCAGGGCAGGCGTGGTATGCAGCACAGCACGACTACAGCTGAGCACGGCACTTGACCAAGATAGCACAGGATACAGGTACAGGAAACACTGGGAACTGGAAGACACTAGAAGACCATTTGCATAGACAAACTTTGGGTATGACAACAACGCTCAGGCATGGGAGGAAGGGGCTGGGCCCTTCTTATAGCCCAGGGTGCTCTGGGAGCAATCGGCTCAATCTCTCACCTGCGTGTCACTGTAGAAGAGGACGGCCGTATGTGCAGACATCTCTGGAGAGAAGGGCGTCGACTGGATGGAAGGAGTTCGTGGTCAGCGACCACAGATGTTACACCTATACCCCATCCCCTAAACAAACTCGTAATGAACAGTGCCCCAGGTGGTAATTATGGTCCCTCAGTGCCAAACACAATAAAAGTGCCCCAACAGTAACTGTGCCCGCCGTAGATAGTGCCATACACAGCAACCCCTTGTAGATAGCACCACACAGCCCCCCTTTGTAGACAGCGCCACACAGCCTCCCTTGTAAATAGTGCCACAAAGCCCCCTTGTAAATAGCACCACACAGCCCCCCACTTGTAATTAGCGCCACACAGCCCCCCCCCCCTTGAAATTAGCGCCACACCGGCCCCCCAGTACTTAGTGCCACAGTGCAAACAGAGCGGAGAGCGGTACCACTCTCTGCTCTGCCTGACGTGACTCACCGTTAGGAGGAGCCGGGATGATCATGCGGCGGAGGTGATAGGTCCACTTCTGACTGGGGTCGGTGACGGCCCGGGAGTGGACCAGTCCAGTCACCTGACCTGAGTTACCTGACCTCATGTCGCTGACGTGAGGTCAGGTGACTGGATTGGTCCACTCCCGGCACCGTCTTGGCAGCGGCCTGCCTATTTTCACATTCCGCAGAAGTTAAGCGGAATGTGAAAATATGCCTGGCCACGGTCTACTATTCCTTTGCACTGTGCATGTACATTTTGGGGCATGTGCAGTGCAAAGTTTCCGACACTACGGACGGCAGAAAAAAACACCCATTGTCCAAAAATTTACGGACGTTTGCAACCCTGCTACCCCAGACGAGATGCACTATCAGTACACAGAAGGATCAGGTTACATGCAACCCATAGAAATCTATGGGGAGGGGGTGGAGGGAGCAGGAGCAGAGTGAGAGAGGCAGAGAAATACACACAGACACTGCTGCAGCTTCTAGTCAGTGTTATATCTCACTGTGCTGGATTTACAACTACACTGCTCATTACTGCTGCATGATGTCATCCATGTTGCTGCTGTTTCTGAGGGTGTGCTACAAAGAGACAGTAGTGTAATGCAGACATAATAGCAGTTAGGTTCCACTCACTAGCTCAGGGAAACGAAGAAATAGATACATAGCCTGCGAACATAAAAATAACTGTTGGTCGTTCTAACATCGTGCTATATAAATATGAATCATTTTATTGATAGAACCTTTGTGACATTATTAAGTTGGCAACCAAACAATAAACTTTTAACTATTATTGAGACAATAACGTTGTGTGTAAATACTGGAATCGCTATTCGATCACTTACAGAGATCGTATCGTAGATCACTAATACCAATTTCTGCTTGTGTAAATGTACCTGTGTTCTATACACTAATCCAAATATATTCTCTTTCAGATACCCAGACATTAGCAAAGTATCCACAGATGATGAAGAAGACTTTGAGAGACCATTTGCAAACAGCAAACTGAAGGATGAAAGTTCCAGACGTTGGATCTCCAGTCCTCTTAAATCAGTGGAGTCCTCCAGAGACAGCAGTGCAAAGGGCATTTCCGGTGACTTTTTGGTAGGTCAACGCAGTTAGGTTATATTGGTGCATTGGGCTGTTTTGCTCATTATTATAATCCATACTGACCAAAGGTAATTGGACAATCATCTCAAAAGCTATTTAATGGGCTGCATGGGCTATTCCCTCCTTAATCCATTATCAATTAAGCAGGTAAAAGGTCTGGAGTTGATTCCAGGCGTGGCATTTGCACTTGGAAGCTGTTGCTGTGAACCCACAACATGAGGTCAAAGGAGCTCTCAATGCAAGTGAAACAGACCATTGTTAGGCTGAAAAAAATGAAGAAATCCATCAGAGAGATAGCACAAATGTTAGCAGTGGCCAAATCAACAGTTTGGTACATTCTTGAAAAAAACAGAGCGCACTGGTGATCTCGTGAACTCCAAAAGGCCTAGACGTCCACGGAAGACAACAGTGGTGGATGATCGCAGAATCCTTTCCATGGTGAAGAAAAACCCCTTCACAACATCTACTCAAGTGAAGAACACTCTCCTGGAAGTAGGTGTATCAGTATCTAAGTCTACGATAAAGAGAGCAAATACAGAGGGTTCACCACAAGGTGCAAACCATTAATCAACCTCAAAAATAGAAAGGCCAGATTAGACATTGCCAAACATCTAAAGAAGCCGCCCAGTTCTGGAACAGCATTCTTTGGACAGATGAAACTAAGATTTACCTGTACAAGAATGATGGTAGGAAGAAAGTATGGAGAAGGCTTGGAGCGGCTCATGATGCCAAGCACACTACATCCACTGTAAAACATGGTGGAGGCAGTGTGATGGCAAGGGCATGCATTGCTGCCAAAGGCACTGGGTCACTAGTGTTTATTGATGATGTGACTGAAGACCGAAGCAGCCGGATGAATTCTGAAGTGTTCAGGGATATACTTTATTCTCAGATTCATCCAAATGCAGCAAGGTTGATTGGACGTAGTTCACAGTACAGATGGACAATGACCCAAAACATACTGCAAAAGCAACCCAGGAGTTTTTAAGGCAAGAAGTGGAATATTCTGCAATGGCCAAGTCAATCACCAGATCTCAACCCCATCGAGCTGCATTTCACTTGATTAAGACAAAACTTAAGGCAGAAAGACCCACAAACAAGCAACAACTGAAGACAGCCGCAGTAAAGGCCTGGCAAAGCATCACAAAGGAGGAAACCCAGCGTTTGGTGATGTCCATGGGTTCCAGACTTCAGGCAGTCACTGCCTGCAAAGGATTCTCTACAAAGTATTAAAAAAAACATTTAATTTATGGTAATGTTAATTTGTCCAATCACTTTTGAGCCCGTGAAATGAGGAGGATGTGTAGAAAAATGGTTCTAACTCCTAAACATTCCACAGGATATTTGTGTTCATCCCCTTGAATTAAACCTGAACGTCTACACTTCAATTGCATCTCAGTTGTTTCATTTCAAATCCAATGTGGTGGCATGCAGAGCCCAAATCATGAAGATTGTGTCACTGTCCAAATAATTCTGGACCTAACTGTAGGTCTTTTATACTAGATGGGACCTGGCACAGCTCCGAAGATAAAAATCCAGTGCTTCTCCTGGAATTAGGCTCTGTTTACACCTGCATTACTGATACCACAGGCATCCAATTGACCCCTTTGACTTACAATGGGGTCTGTTAAGATTCACCCAGGTTTCTTCCGTTTTTACAGGAAACATAGCACTGCATGCAGCACTATTTTTCCTATAAAAGCTGACAGAATCTGCGACGTAGCCTACAACACAGATGTGAAGATAGCCTTACTTGTGTCACCCAGTCAACTTTAGTTTTATATAAGTGGATTTGTCCCTGACGGTGGGTTTAATTGAAATTGAAAATTTTGTGAATTGCAGGCATTTATATGGAAAATATAGTTGTAGACTGATATTAAGAATGCTATAAAGATGATTGTCAACCTTTTAAAAAAAACAATCTGTAATGACATCCACCAAAATATGAGCATTTACCTTCGAATTACCAGAGAGCTTATACTTTTATCCACAGCCGTGATTGCCAATTATATTTTCCATACCTGACGTGCAGTGTGAACGCGCTGCAAGTATGCGGCACACAGGATTTTTAGTCCTGTGAACTTGGTTTGCCTGCATGGACTTGAACCTTTTTCTACAGCTTGTGTAGTAATAAACATTTCGAGCTGTCACTGAGATCACTTTGGCTGTGATTGCTTCTGCAATGTGAGGATTGTACACAGTATAATTACTAGCAGGATAATGATTGCGGATTAATACATGTGTAATTATGCTGTCGATTTTCAGTAATCTTTCTGAACTCTGTAATGTAATGCAATAAATGTTTATCTCTATTACCATCATCATCATCATCACTCAGTGTGTTTAGGAAGGAAAAAATAATCAGTAAATATGGGTTCTTCTCTCAAGTTAAAAATAATGTATTCAGTCATTTCTTAGGCCCCTTGCACACGACCATGCCCGTAATCATGGTCCGTGATTACGGGCACGGCAGACGGCCTTAGACAGCCCTTCGCATTTGCGGGTTGTGTTCCCATTACAAAGTATGAGAGCACGGTCCGTAAAATAAAAAAAATAGGACATGTCCTATTTTTTACGGAAGGTTTCTACGGCACGGACACCTTCCCGTATATATACGGGAAGGTGTCCGTCGGCCATAGAAATAACTGGGTCCGTAATTACGTATGAAATCTACGGTAGTGTGCACGGGGCCTAAGTCGTATCTGTTTCTTGGAAATCTAGGTCACAATCACTATGCCACTTGCTTAGGGGTTGTCACTTAGCTTTTCCCCAGATTCCTAAAAGGGAAATTTACCTAGATATGCAAGTATATCTCCCACTAGTATACTTTTCATTCCTAAGCAATTGCAATTCAGGAATGTAGAAAAGTTTGTTGGACTACTCTAAATTGACAGAGGACAATTAAAAGTTCCATATTTGCTAATAGTTAGGACTATAACAAAATAGGAGCCTTTGTAAAAGAATCAATTAAAGGGTAACTAAACTTGTCATAGTGACATGTCAGAAGTTTTGATCAGTGGGGGTCCGAGCACTGAGACCTCCACCGATCGTTAAAATGAAGCGGTCGGGTGAGCACCGAGCCGCTCTGTTTCTGATCGTCTTTTCTCGGAAAGCCGATGTAACGTTGTATGGGCCCATAGACTTTCTATTGAGTCCGTACACCGTTACATCACCTTTCGAGAAAAGCCAATCAGAAACCAAGTGACTCAGTGCTCACTCGAGCGCTTCTGCTTCTTCGTTTTAGCGATTGGTGGGGGTCTCCGTGCTCGGACCCCAACCGATCAAAACTTCTGAAATGTCACTATGACAGTCAGAAGTTTTCTGAAAGGTTAGTTACTCTTTAATATCTTTAAGTTCCACCTTTAATTTATAGGAAATATTTTATTTTTCAGGGTTCCCCTGAGCAAGCACATAGCAGGAGAATCACAGAGAAACTCGCAACTGAACGGGTGATACTGGAAGAAACTATTGCCAAACTCCGCAGGGTAACTCTCTAGTTTATGGGATTGGCATGATGTATGAGAAAGCACGTATATTACTTAAATGCTATATAAACCTTTAAAAGGCAATTTTTTGTTTTTATAAAAAGGTCATTGTGATTAGTGCAACATTCTAAATAGTTTTTATTAAAACATTTTGAGATACAGCTCTTCTGTATTACTATACATATCAGCAATATCCTTCGCAAAATCCTTCTTCCATCATGTCCGTAAGACTGATGGGTTCAGTGACAGTGGGTCGGATTCACTTGTTATCCATCACATCTAAGTTCATAACTTAAATGTGATAGATTACAGGTGGATCCTGCGTGTCTCGCTGACACTGAACCTGTCAGGTCCACGGGACTGACGGATTCAGGCCATAGAGAGTGATACAGCTCCTCTGTATAGTGAATACAAAAAGTAAAACTAATTTGTAATAAAAACTATTTAGAAAGTTGCACTAATCACACTAATGCACTTTTTTTTTTTAAAAATGAATTGCCCTCCAAAGGTTTACATAGCCTTTAAGGAATATGACACTGTAGGTAGGCCACAAATATGAGCCCTGGCAGTGGAAGAAAAAGATCAGAATTTGGTGAAGCCCAAGAGAAGATATAATATACTGTGAACCACCGCTAGACGGCAATTCACAGTAGGAGCAAAGAACGAAGGAGCAGCGGCGCACACCACTGTTTCTTTAAAACAGCTGATAGACGGCGATGAAGGAACAGCGGCGCTCGTACACCGCTGCTCCTTCATTCCTTGCTGCTACTGTGAATCACCCTCTAGTGGCGGTTTACAGTATTACAGTCTTCTACTCACTTGAATGGGAGAAGGCTGTAATACTGTGAACCATCGCTGGAGGGCAATTCACAATAGGAGCAAGGAATGAAGGAGCAGCTGCGTTGTATCTGGCTGGTTATAAAAATGGGGGGGACCCTTACGTCGTTTAAAAAAAAAAAAAATTATATAAATAATTGACGAAAACTACGTGGGGTCCCTCTCATTTTAATAACCAGCCAGATACAATAAAGCAGCAGCAGCCTAGCATTGCCAGGGTGGGAAGGCCCACGGTTTTTGTCCATTCCCAGCCTGATAATACCAGCCTTCGGCCACCCCTGTGCCTGACCGTCACTAAAGATGGACGGGTACTGGATCTTAATTGGCTCTTCCCGATACCCCTGGTGGCGGTGGGTACCGGGGCAATAATGGGGAGTTAGTGCTAGCCTTTTTACTGGCTAACACTAAGCCCCGCCTTAGTAATGGATGTTGTCAAACAGACTGCCATTACTAAGGCGCTAATAAAGTATTAAAAAACAGAGACATAACTCATTTTTTTGGCGCTGATTTTGATGCGGAAACCACGTTGGAATCAGCGCCATAAAACCCCCGAAATCGCGCCGCATTGATTTCAATGGGAGGCAGAGGAGTTTACTTCCTGGGCGGCTTTTGCTCGCTCGCGGGGAAAAAAAGTGGCATGTTCTTTCTTGCTGCTGCTTCCGCCTCTGACCTCCCATTAAAGTGAAAGGGAAGAAGGAAAAAACTGCGGTGCTAGCTTCCGTGCGTTTTTCGTGCCATTTTTGCCCGAGGTCCTTGCATTAGCTTCAATGGCCACAGGCGAAAACAGTTCAAAATCTGCCTCAAAATTCCTTAAGGAATTCTGAGTCAGATGCTAAAAACTCTGTGTGAACAGGGCCTAAGGGTGTATTCACACAGTGCGGTTTTGCTGCATTTTTCAGCCACCGCCGAAAACCACATCCAAAAATGCATTTTTATCACAATTTTTTTGATGCTGCGCGGCAAAAACCGCACTGGGTGTATACACCCTAATAAAATATATATATATATTATTTTTTTTTTTAAATAAAAACTCCCCCACACAACCCTCGGTAATCATTTTATTAAAAAAAACAAAACATGGATCATCGAAGTAGTCCAACGAATCTACAACATAGTCCAAATGGTCCAGTGGAACCTGCAAAACAAAAAAATAAACTTCGTAATATGAAAAATAAAAATCTTATACTCACCTACAGCAGACTTCTGTCTTCTCCCCTGCACCACAATATAAAGTAGGAGCCAATGAAAAATAATTCCCTTAGGGTACGTTGACACGGTGCTAAAAAAAAACCGACATATAAACGTGTCAAATACACTAGCGTTTCTTGTGAAGCGCCTTTTAAAGTACAGGTGTTTTTTACATGTTTTTCTCGTGTTTTTTTGTGAGTGCATATTGCAAGTTTTTTTGCACGGAATTAGGACTCCCATTGACTATGGGAATATTTGGCGTGTTTTACGCACCAAAGAATTAATCCAATGCTTTTTTACGCAACACGTTTTTTTAAAACGCTTGCGTAAAAAAGCGCATTTTATGCACTAACGGATTGCTTTCCCATTGATGTAAATAGGAAGCCTAATCAAGCATTTTTGCGCCAAAAAACGCGTCAAATACACGCCGTGTGAACTGCCAACTGAAAAGTAATTCACCACAGGGTCTTCCGTCTTGACTTTTATCATTCTCAGCCTTTTGGTGTGTCCTATAGCTGCTGCCAGCTGCCATTGTAAAATCACTCCCAAAATGAAAGCTGGGCAATGCTTGAGAATTTCAAAACACCTCTTCCTGGCTTGTAGCCAAAAATAGGGAGGGGGATGAATCTCCCTCACATTTACAGCAGATGTGAGTCAGGTTGCTTTGCCTGATTCCCCTTTCTGTAATTCTGGGACGTGCTCCCTTTGGTGGCCAAAATAGGAAAAGATGTCAAATTATTATTTAATTTGTAATACTTCCCACCTTGTGGAAGGAAAAAAAAAATACACGAAAAAAACGAAAAAAATATAATAAATATAAGTAACTTAATAAAAAAAAAATTTTAATTTGCGACACATTCCCTTTAAGGATTTGCCTAGTGGATACACATGGTACTGCATTTATTTGCTCCGCATTTGAAAATCTCCCTCGCCCAATCACCAGAAACATGGCATTAGGTCCAGTACAAAAATGGATTAAAATGCAAAGGCTGACGCCATATGACTATGTAATACTTAATTCCTACATGCCCAACAGCCCATATTATTCAAGATCCAAATGCCAAAGTGCAAGCTCCAGCAGCAATGGATGAAGGTCTTTAGAGTACCTAAAAAGCATGTAAATGGACTCAAATTTTTTTACTAGATAACATGGAATGGATCACAGACAAAATTTGTTTTTTGTTTTTCTAAACTTATCTTCCTGATTCATATTAGTCTAATATCCTGGAAAGCATATATTGTGTCTGTAAGAATTTAGCTTTTTTATCTTATTATCGTAGGATGTAGCATGTGAAGAAGAGAGATTGTCACTTAGGAGATCTCAGTACAGGGAAGCAGAACAGCTGTTTAATGATGTTCTGCAGCAGAAAAAGGTAAATAATTTCTCCTGCTGGTTTCTAGGTTTCACAGCCTGAATAGCGAATACAACTTGGTTTTTTTTTCACCCCTAGTTTAGCTCCTTGGTAGAGGATACAAAGTGACATAAAGATCTTCCTTCGATATATGGGATTTTCTTATGTACATTCTGCTGCTTTATATATAAAATAAAGAGATTCTTTGTTTTCTTAACTTTAAAGAGCGTCTGTCACCACATTATAAGTGCCCTATCTCCTACATAATGTGATTGGCGCTGTAATGTAGGTAACAGCAGTGTTTTTTACTTAGAAAAACGATCTATTTTCACCAAGTTATGAGCGCTTTTAGCTTTATGCTAATGACTTTCTTAATGCCCAACTGGGCGTGTTTTTACTTTTGACCAACTGGGCGTTGTAAAGAGAAGTGTATGATGCTGACCAATCAGTGTCATACACTTCTCTTAATTCATTTACTCTGCACATAGTCATCCTGCGTTGTTCACTATGTGCTGTCACATACTCACACATTAACGTTACTGAAGTGTCTTGACAGTGAATAGACATCACCTCCAGCCAGGACGGGATGTCTATTCACAATCCCGACACTTCGGTAACGTTTGTGTGGGACTTACAGCACAGCACATCGAGATCACGTTGTGCTGTCATTTACAGCGTGATCTCGCGAGATTACGCTTTCTGTGCTGTAAGTCCCGCACAAATGTTACTGAAGTGTCGGGATTGTGAATAGACATCCCGTCCTGGCTCGAGCTGATGTCTATTCACTGTCAAAACACTTCAGTAACGTTAATGTGGGTGTATGTGACTGCACATAGTGAACAACGCAGGATCACTATGTGCAGAGTAAATGAATGGAGGGAAGTGTATGATGCTGATTGGTCACTGATTGGTCAGCGTCATACACTTCTCTCCACAACGCCCACTTGGTCAAAAGTAAAAACACGCCCAGTTGGGCATTAAGAAAGTCATTAGCATAAAGCTAAAATTGCTCATAACTTGGTGAAAATAGATCGTTTTTCTAAATAAAAAACACTGCTGTTACCTACATTACAGCGCCAATCACATGATGTAGGAGATAGGGCACTTATATTGTCGTGACAGAGCCTCTTTAATATTGTGAAATCTTGAAAGTTTGAGAAATTGCTTATATTGATGTGTCCCATCTCTGTAAGGGGCTGTGTACAGAAGTATGCGTCAGATTGAGCATCACTATAGCCCTCATTGATGTTCTTAAGACTTTTGCCCTTTAAGGTCAGATTACTTGCTACATCTGCTCAGTTACATCACCACACATAGACTGTAAAATTTAAATCTGACATACGGTGAAAGATTATATGCTCTGTTTGTGATAGGAAGCTTATCATGAGCTGCAATCCCTTCGTGATTTACTAGAGAGTACTCAGAAAGAAGTTGTGAAAATGGATTCACGTGTGAGGGAGAGCGAGATCACAGAGGAGGACGTCAGGTAAGAAGTAAAAAGTCACAAATAATAAGTCAAAATGAAATATAAGGTATATGAGTTCGGTATCCATATGGCCTGTAGTAAGCTCATTTTCTGGCCGCATACAGTACCTGAACAGCCTGATCTAATGATGGAGTTGGGAGAGTTAGGTTATGTATGACATTAAAGAGGACCTGTCACTAGGTCATATAAATTTAACTGGTTTACTGACCTGAATAGCACTTTCTCCCTAAATCCAGTGCTGTTGTTTTTTTCCTAGAACCACCCCGTTCCAGAAATATGGTCCACTCTTGTGTTGGCTTCGCCTATGCTAATTTGCTGTAGTTAGCTAACAGGGCATGAACCATCCTCAAGCTGCCTCTTTCTGATTGGTCAGTGTAACATCTATGGCCGGGGGCCGTAGTTCAGACTTACCCTCTGACGTCCCCGGCCATGGACATCTGTCTTCTCGGCGTCAGCTCGCTCCATGGAGACGCCAGCACTCACTTCCGGGTCCACGGACTGTTTCCCGCAGGGCGCGCGCGCCCGTGCGTACATGGCCTTAAAGGGCCAGTACACGTCCAGCTGTCATCAACCAATAATTAGCCCAAATGGCTGCTGGACTATAATAAGGGGCTCTGCCCACTTGTTCCTTGCCTGTGCTTTGTTGTATACCTAAGTTTGTCTTGCAAATGGTCTCCCAGTGTTTTCCAGTTCCCAGTGTTACCCGTTCCTACTGCCTGTACCCTGTATCCCATGCTATTGTATCTACTGAGAAAGTCAAGTCGTGTCCTCCGCTGCATCCTCTGTGCCACCTGCTGTGAAAGTCAAGTCGTGCTTCCGCTACTGTTTACATTGCCTCAGGTACCCGTCCTGGACTATAGACATTGTTTTGTACCTTGTTGGCCAGCTGCTACCCCGCTACGCGGTACGGCCCAGTGGGTCCACACCCTGCGCCGTGATAGTACGCTCAGGCCATGGACCCCGCTGGCCAAGTCAAGGGCCTGTCATCCTCCCAAGCCATGCAGGCGGACCTGCAGGATCTGCAAGCACGACAGGATCAACTCCTTGTGGCAGTAGACTCCATGGCACAGCAGCTTGGGGCGCTAGCTACGTCCTTCACTGCCCCTATTCAAGATCCTCTGATCGACCCTCCTGCTACACCTCCTGGCAGCCTCGGTTCGGACACTCGGTTCTCGCTGCCATTGCCACCTTGGTTCCATGGAGACGCAAGTTCCTGCAGGGGGTTTCTGAACCAATGCCATATCCACTTCACTCTGCACGCCCGAGGATTCCCTTCGGACGGAGCCAGGATCGCCTTCATTATATCTCTACTTGCCGGCTAGGCCCTGGCGTGGGCGAATCCGATCTGGGAACGACAGGGACCCGAGACTTCCAGGGGTTCGTGCGGTTGTTCCGTTCCGTATTTGAGGAGCCTGGACTAGTCTTTTCGGCAGCCACTGCTATCTTTAACCTTTGCCAGGAGGACGCCTCCGTGGGCGAATACACTATCCAGTTCCGGATTCTGGCAGGAGAATTGTCCTGGAACAATGAGGCTTTGGTAGCATCCTTCTGGCATGGCTTATCGGCCAAGATCAAGGACGAACTTGCTGCTCGAGATCTACCCGCTGCCTTGGACGACCTGATTCTACTGGCTACTCGAGTGGACATAAGGCTCAGGAAGAGATCTCAAGAGATTCTACAGGAGAGACGGCTTCCTAGACTGGCGCCCAACTTCCAGCAACCCCTCTTGCCTTGTTCTTCTGCTGCGCCCGAGGTTCCGATGCAGGTGGGGCGGCTTAAACTGTCCCTTCAAGAGAAACAGCGCAGGCGCACCTCTGGACTCTGTCTATATTGCGGCCTCGCTGGCCATGTCGTGCGTCTGTGTTCCCAGAGGCCAAAGAAACCCCAAAGCCTGGAATTGGTTGGAGAGACAACCCTGGGCGGTACAGCATTTAATAGAGAACTCTCCTCCAAACTGTTCATTCCTGTGACCATCGTCGCTGGCGAGAGACCTCATCCAGTCTCTGCCTTCCTGGACTCTGGCTCCGCAGCCAATTTCATCTGCCAAGACCTTGTGGATCTTCTTCAATTGCCCACTGTTTTGCTGGAGAGACCGTTGATCGTTGCCTCGGTAGATGGACTGCATTTGCCTAACCCAGTGTTGTCTGTGACCAAGCCATTAACACTTCAAGTGGGAGCTCTTCATTCTGAGCTCATCTCCCTGTATGTCCTGTCCAAGGCCGTCAACCCCGTGCTGCTGGGTTTGCCTTGGCTCCGCCTACACACCCCAGTCCTGGATTGGAACTCCGGAGAGGTTCTCCAGTGGGGTCCCAAGTGTCTCGACCGCTGTCTGGTGCATGTCCATCCGTCCCATCCTTCTCCACATCAGTCATTGGCAGGGTTGCCTCCTTGTTTCTCTCAGTTTGCTGATGTCTTCAACAAGAAGGAAGCAGAGACATTGCCACCACATCGAGCATATGATTGTCCTATCGACTTGGTTCCTGATTCGTCCCCTCCTCGCGGTAGAGTATACCCTCTCTCCTTGCCAGAGACCCAGTCTATGCCAGCCTACATTAAGGAGAATCTGGAGTGGGGCTTCATACAAAAGTCTTCATCCCCGGCCGGAGACTGGTTTTTCTTTGTCAAGAAGAAGGATGGATCCCTCCGACCCTGCATTGACTACCAAGGTCTCAAGCAGATCACGGTGAAGAACAGGTACCCATTGCCTCTGATTTCTGAACTCTTTGATCGTATACGGGGGGGCGAAACATTTTTCCAAGATAGACCTGCGAGGGGCTCACAATCTAATCTGGATCCATCAGGGTGACGAGTGGAAGACTGCAATTAACACACGTGATGGACACTACGAATATTTGGTCATGCCCTTCGGCCTGTGTAACGCGGTGTTTCAAGAATTTGTCAATTACATTTTTTGTGATCTCCTCTATGTCTGTGTTGTGGTGTATCTCGATGATATTTTGATTTTTTTCCCCAGATCTTGTGATTCATCAGGGTCATGTCCGCCAGGTGTTCCTTAGATTTAGGGAGAATCATCTTTACGCCAAGTTGGAGAAGTGCGTGTTCCAAGAGAAGTCTCTACCATTCCTGGGCTATATCATCTCTGATCAGGATCTCAAAATGGACCCAGAGAAGGTCAAGGCTGTCCTGGAGTGGCCACGTCCCCAAGGCTTAAGGGCCATACAACGCTTCCTGGAATTGGCCAACTTCTATAGACTGTTCATTCCCAACTTCTCTTCTTTGACAGCCCCCATCTCTACCCTCACTAAAAAGGGTATGAATGCCAAGGTATGGACTCCAGAGGCATAAGTCGCATTGAAAACCTTAAAAAAGGCTTTCACGTCAGCCTTTATTCTTCATTATCCTGATGTATCCCTACAGTTTTCGTTAGAGGTGGACGCCTCCTCTGTTGGTGCTGGTGCCCTTTTGTTCCAGAGAGGTTCGAAAGGCAAGACGGTAGTATGTGGTTACTACTCCAAGCTGTTTTCTTCCGCAGAGCGCAACTACTTGATTGTGAATCGGGAGTTACTGGCCATCAAGCTTGCCCTGCAGTAGATGGCTACTAGAAGGCGCAGCTCATCCTATCCTGGTCTTCACAGACCACAAGAACCTGACCTATCTACAGATGGCTCAATGGCTGAATCCTCGTCAAGCCAGGTGGTTATTGTTTTCTGCACGGTTCCTGTTCGATCTCCATTACCGATCTGCAGACAAGAATGTGAGTGCCGATGCCTTGTCTAGGTCTTTTGAAACAAAGGACACTGTGGAGTCTCCACAGAATATTATCGATCCTCCCTGCATCTATTCTGTTAACCCTCTGCAAGATAGAGACATTCCTCCAGGAAGAACTTTTGTACGTCTGGCTGACAGAGGAAGAATTCTTCGCTGGGGTCACAGTTCCAAGCTGGCAGGTCATGCGGGTGCCCGTAAGACCCGAGACCTAATTGCTCGTCAGTTCTGGTGGCCGACGCTGCCCAAAGACGTCATGGACTTTGTCTCCTCCTGTACGGTGTGTGCAGCAAACAAAGTTGCCCACTTCAGACCAGCTGGTCTACTTCAACCACTGCCTGTGCCTGATGCCCCATGGCGACATATTGCAATGGACTTTGTCACAGATCTGCCTCTCTCTGCGGGATGCAGTGTGATCTGGTTGGTGGTGGATCGTTTTTCTAAAATGGCTCATTTTGTTCCCCTGACTGGACTGCCTTCTGCTGCTCGACTGGCTGATTTCTTCGTTCAACACATCTTTTGCCTGCATGGCTTGCCTCTGCATATTGTCTCGGATCGAGGGGTCCAGTTCACCTCAAAGTTCTGGAAAGCACTCTGCGGTCTCCTCGATGTAAAGTTGGACTTCTCCTCAGCTTATCATCCTCAGTCCAATGGACAAGTCGAGAGGGTTAACCAAATCATGGAGAACTATCTGCGGCACTTTGTCCCCAGACGACATGATGACTGGGTGCAGCTGCTCCCATGGGCGGAGTTCTCCTATAATAACCATACCAGTGAGTCCACCACCTCCAGTCCGTTCTTCATCATCTACGGCCAACATCCTCGAATACCTCTGCCTGTCTCTACTATGTCCCAGGTGCCTGCAGCCGACTCTACCTTCAGGGACTTCCTGCAGATATGGCAGCAGACACGATCTTCTATTCTGCTGGCGGTGGACTGCATGAAGAGAAAGGCAGACACTAGAAGACGAGAACCTCCCCAGTTTCTTCCAGGTACAAAGGTCTGGCTGTCTTCCAGGAATATCCGGCTGAGGGTGCCATCTTTTAAGTTTACTCCCAGGTTCCTTGGACCCTTCGAGATTCTTGTACAGATAAATCCTGTGTCATACAAGCTTCGACTGCCTCCTACCCTCAAGATCCCTAACGCCTTCCATGTCTCCTTGCTGAAACCCGTGGTCCTGAACCGCTACGCTAGGACTCCTAGTTCCGCAGTGGCTCTTGGCGGTTCATTTGGAACTTTCGAAGTGAGGGAGATCCTGGCCACCAAGAAAGTGGGAGGAAGGACGTTTTATTTTGTGGATTGGAGGGGATTTGGTCCAGAGGAGAGGTCTTGGGAGCCAGAGGACAACATCGATGCCCCTGTCCTCATGAAGAAATTTCTCTCCCTCTCTGGTCCCAAGAAGAGGGGGCATAAGAGGGGGGGGGATACTGTAACGTCTATGGCCGGGGGCCGTCGTTCAGACTTACCCTCTGACGGCCCTGGCCATGGACATCTGTCTTCTCGGTGTCAGCTCCCTCCAGGAAGACTCCAGCACTCACTTCTGGGTCCTCGGACTGTTTCCCGCAGGGCGCGCATGCGCCCGCGCATGCACGGACTTAAAGGACCAGTATGCGTCCAGCTGTCATTAACCAATAATTAGCCCAAATGGCTGCTGGACTTCAATAAGGGGCTCTGCCCACTTGTTCCTTGCCTGAGCGTTGTTGTATACCTAAGTTTGTCTTGCAAATGGTCTCCCAGTGTTTTCAAGTTGCCAGTGTTACCTGTTCCTGCTGCCTGTACCCTGTATCCCGTGCTATCGTATCTACTGAGAAAGTCAAGTCGTGTTTTCCGCTGCATCCTCGGTGCCACCTACTGTGAAAGTCAAGTCGTGCTTTCGCTACTGTCTACATTGCCTCAGGTACCCGTTCTGGACTATAGACATTATTTTGTACCTTGTTGGCCAGCTGCTACCCCGCTATGCGGTACGGCCCAGTGGGTCCACACCCTGTGCCGTTACAGTCAGCATCAGAGGCAGGGAAGCTTGCTCCACCCAGTTGGCTAACTGCAGCAAATTAGCATATCGGGAGCCAACACAACAGAATGCCATATCTCTGGAACAATGGTGCCCGGTCCAGGGAAAAACATGCAGCACTATTCGGGTCAGTAAACCAGCTCAACTTATACGCCTAGTGAGAAGTCCTCTTTAATATGGAGTAGATAGCAAATATTCCTGACCAGCCAGAGCTCTATCATACACTGGAATATGACTTGTGTAATCCCGCTTGAAATGCATAGAGACCTTTTCTTTTAGGATTAATAACATTCTGATCTCAGTGGTATAGATGTTTTACGTAACTTAGAATTTTAACAAGATACATATTGTAATCTCCTTTGCTGTCTATAGGCGTGAACTAGTGATCCTGGAGTACAAACGCAGCGAGTACGTGAAGGAACTGCAGGAACTAGAGCTAGAACTGGAATCTATACGACAGCAGTGCTCCACTACTCACAGCAGCCAAGTAGCCAGCTTCCAGTACGAGGTAACCCTCATTAATGAAACATTATATATTATTAGTAATACACTTTATAATAAGATAACATAGCCAGCATAGTCCAGGCTTTTACTTTTCTTGCTCAAATTAATCATATGTTAAATAAGTAGTGCAGACTGTATATCTATTAAGACCTTAGTTGCCATTGTTATTTCCTCCCAAATAGATCTCCTCTTTGAAAACGGAGAGAGATGAGTTAAAGGCACATCTGCGACATCTGGAGGGTAGCCTGACATTTATGGAGAGGCAGGAACTAGAACGTCAACTAAATAATGCAAAGTCAGAACTGTCCTCCGAGCAACGAACATCCAGAGCAAAGATAGAGAAGCTGCATGAGGTAAGCTGAACAGAAAATAATGCAGTTTTTTTGGAAATAATAGCACATCTCAAATACGAAAGTTTGGCCAGCATGACTTTTCGAATAATAAAAAAAATTTGTGTCACAATTTTAAGGCTCAGAATAGTAAATGCAGAGACCTTATGTGTGTGAGGCCCAAATTACACTTTGCAGTTTTGATTAGTTTCCTTCTGTGCATTTTTTAGACAAAAGATGGAGTGGAATCTAAAACGAGGAGAAGTATAATTGAAATCTTTATGGGTATTCTGTTTTTTTCAGATCCATTTCTAATTTTGGCTACAACAAAATAAATTCACATATCAAAGTGCTTGGCTTCTAATGAATTTAATATTTCTTTTAACCCCTATACGACGAAGGACGGATATATCCGTCTTATGCAGGTGCTGGTTCCCGCATAAGGACGGATATATCCGTCCTCTGAGCGCCCCCGAAGCACTTTCTGACTCCGGCAGTTTAACCCATTAGATGCCGCTGTCAATAGCTACAGCAGCATCTAATGTGTTTGACAGAGGGAGGGAGCTCCCTCTGTCACCCCATCGGCGCCCCCGCAAAGAAATCACACGGCGCCGTCGGGCTTCCATGGCAGCCGGGGGGCTAACAAAGGCCCCGAGGTCTGCCTTCAGCAACTGCCAGAGGCATGGCCTAATAGATTGCCTGTCAGTTTTAGTTTTAAAAACGTCTGAAAATACGGAGCTGTCTTCATGGTGAAGTCCCATAGTGGGATAAAAAAAAAAAAAGTAAAGCAGTTAAATAAAGTTTATGAAAAAAATAAAATAAAGATTAGTCGAAATAAAATAAAACCACTTTTTTCCCCAAAAAGTGGTTTTATTTTGTAAAAGTGTCAAAACAAATAACACATACACATATATGGTATCCCCGTGATCGCAAGGACTCGAACAATAAAATGAACACATTAATTAAACCGCCGGATGAACGGCGTCCAAAAAAACCGAAAAAAACAAGGCAAAATTCTTTCTTTTCTCCCATTCCCTCATAAAAAATTAAATAAAAGTTAATCAATAAGTCCCATGTACCCCAAAATAGTACTAATGAAAACTACACCTTGGTGTGCAAAAATGAAGCCCACATACGGCCACATTGACGGAAAAATAAAAAAGTTACGGCTCTTTGAATGCGGCGATGCAAAAACAAGTAATTATTTTCTAAAAGGGTTTTTATTGTGCAAAAGTAGGAAAACATAAAACCTTTACATATTTGGTATCCCCTTAAACGTGCCGACCCATAGAATAAAGTTAACATGTTATTTACGCTGCATAGTAAACGGCATAAATTTATAACGTGAAAATCAATGCTGGAATAGCTGCTTATTTTCAATTCTCTCCTAAAATAAAGGTAATAAAAGTTAATCGATATCTTATATGCAACCAGAAATGGTGCAACTGGTCCCGCAAAAAACAAGCCTTTATACGGCTTAGTCGACGGAATAAAAAAAACTCTTGCGACCGTGAGAAAACAAAAAATAATCCTTGGTCATTAACGCGCAAAATGGGCTAGTCATTAACCCTTTCAGGACCAAGCTCATTTTGGCCTTCAGGACCAGCCCCATTTTTTCAAATCTGACATGTGTCAATTTATGTGGTAATAACTCTGGAATGCTTTTGCCTATCCAAGCGATTCTGAGATTGTTTTCTCGTGACATATTGTACTTTATGTTAGTGGAAAAATTTGGTCAATAAATTCATTGCTTATTTGTGAAAAACACCAAAATTTAGAGAAAATTTGCAAAAATTATGATTTTTCTAATTTTAAATGTATCTGCTTGTATAACAGATAGTAATACCACACAAAATATTTACTATCACATATTCCATATATCTACTTTATATTTGCATAGTTTTTTTAACATTATTTTATTTTTCTAGGACGTTACAAGGCTTAGAACTTTAGCAGCAATTTCTCACATTTTCAAGAAAATTTCAAAAGGCTATTTTTACAGGGACCAGTTCAGTTCTGAAGTGGCTTTGAGGGCCTTATGTACTAGATAGACCCCATAAATCACCCCATATTAAAAACTGCACCCCTCAAAGTATTCAAAACAGCATTCAGAAAGTTTCTTAACCCTTTAGGCGCTTTACAGGAATTAAAGCAAAGTAGAGGTTTAATTTACAAATTTTATTTTTTTTGCTGAAATTCATTTGTAATACATTTTTTTCTGTAACACAGAAGGTTTTACCAGAGAAATGCAACTCAATATTTATTGCCCAGATTCTGCAGTTTTTAGAAATATCTCACATGTGGCTCTAGTGTGATAATGGACTGAAACACCGGCCTCAGAAGCAAAGGAGCACCTAGAGGATTTTGGGGCCTCCTTTTTTTAGAATATATTTTAGGCACCATGTCAGGTTTGAAGAGGTCTTGTAGTGCCAAAACAGTGGAAATCCCCCAAAAGTGACACGGTTTTGGAAACTACACACCTCAAGGAATTTATCTAGGGGTACAGTTAGCATCTTGACCCCACATGTCATTTGGTATATTTATTGGAGTTTGTCTGTGAAAGTGAAAATCTACTTTTTTTCTGAAAAAATATTTAAAAAAATAATATTTGCAAGGAATAAATATTAAAAAGCACCCCAAAACTTGTAAAGCTACTTCTCCCGATTACGCCAATACCCCATATGTGGTACTAAATGGCTATTTGGACCCACGGCAGAGCTCAGAAGGGAAGGAGCGCCATTTGGATTTTGAAGCGCAGATTTTGCTGGATTGGTTTTCAGTGCCATGTCGCGTTTGCAACGCCCTGGAGGGAGCAAAACAGTGGAATCCCCCCAAAAGTGACCCCATTTTGAAGACTACACCCCTCAAGGAATTTTTCTAGGGGTATAGTTAGCATTTTGACCCCACCGTTTTTTTTGCTGAATTTAGTGGAATTAGGCCGTGAAAATGAACATCTACTTTTTTCTGAAAAAACATAGAAATGTTTCATTTTTACAATGAATAAAGGAGAAAAATCACCCCAAAATTTGTAAAGCAATTTGTCCTGATTACAGCAATACGCCATATGTGGTAATAAACTGCTGTTTGGACCCACGGCAGGACTCAGAAGGGAAGGAACAATATTTGGCTTTTGGAGCTCAAATTTAGCTGGAATGGTTTTCGGGTGTCATGTCGCATTTACAAAGCCCCTGAGGTACCAAAACAGTGGAAACCTCCCAAAAGTCCCTTTAGGGGACTGGAACGAGCGATCATTAGGTCGCTGATACAATACACTGCAGTACAAATGTATTGCAGTATAATATCATTTTTACAGGCTCCTGTAACAGCACGATCGCTGTTCCTCTCCGTTAGTCCCGGGTGTCAGCTGTAATACCCAGCTGACACCTGCAGAATATGGAGCGGGCGCAGCGCATGAGCCCGCTCCATATATAACCCCTCGCACCACGACATGCTATTAAGTCGTGGTGCGCGAAAGCGTTAATGCGCAGCGGATGGTTCAAATTGAAAATTAAAATTTTCCGCTGATATGCCATTTTAATGCACAATATGTTGTGCCCAGTTTGTGCCACTAAAGACAAATACCTCATACAATGTTGAGCGGATTCTCCCGGATATAAAATATCATATATGTGGACGTAAGCTGGTGTTTGGGCACGCTGTGGGGCTCAGAAGGGAGGGAGCGCCATTTGGCTTTTGGAGCGCAGATTTTGCTTGGTCACTGTTCTGTTTGGGGTTTTGCTGGTATTTCAATTTATAATGTGGGGGTATGTGTAAACTGGGCAGAGTACATCAGGACATAATAAGAGGTTATAATAATGGGGTAAATAAATAATAATCCGCAGATAGGTGGCCGATGTCGCACTGATAATGGCGCCCGATCTTATATGCTTTTGGACACTGCACAATTTCTGTCGCTATATTCTGAGAGCCAGAACTTTTTTTATTTTTTCTCCACCGGAGCTGTGTGAGGGCTTATTTGATGCGGGACAATCAGTAGTTTTCATTGGTACCATTTTAGGGTACATGTGATTTTTTTAAATTAATTTTTATTCGATTTTTTTGGCAAGCAAAGTGACAAAGAAACATAAATTCTGACAATGTTTTTTGGCTTTTTTTTTACAATGGTCACCGTGCGCTATAAATGACATTTTACTTTATTCTGCGGGTCGATACGATTAAGGCGATACCATATGTATATAGTTTTTTTATGGTTTGTGGCGTTTGCGCAAAAAAAATCACTTTTCGATAAAATTATTTCCTTTTTTGTGTCACCATATTCTGAGAGCCATAACTTTTTTATTTTTCAGCCAAAAAAGCTGTGTAAGGGCTTGTTTTTTGCGGGACGGGTTGTAGTTTTTTATTTGTATTATTTTGGGGTACATGCGACTTTTTGATCACTTTTTATTCTATATTTTGGGAGGGTTGATGACCAAAAAATAGTGATTCTGACATTGTTTTTTAATTATTTTTTTTGCGGTGTTCACCGTGCGGGAAAAATAACGTATCATAAACTGTCAGTGTGACGCTGAGTCACACTGACAGGAAGCTTATGAGGACCGGCCTCCGGCTGGTTCTCATAGGCTGCCGGCTGTTGTATGGCCTCCGGTTTTGCCTTATAACCGACTGCAGCACCCGCAATCGGTACTCGGGAAAGTTTGTTGTAGCAACAAACTTTCCAGTTTGTTATAGTAACAAACTTTCCAGTTCGCTGCTACAACAAACTTTCCATGCGATCACATGACCGGGACCTGAACCAATTAGGTCCCGATCATATCTCCGGGACCAGAGGCAGGGACGGCCGACAGCGGAGAGTCACCCGCGAGCCGCCCGGGGGCCGTGCACATGGCCGCGGCCATTATTTTCTGAGGTCCAGGCTCCTGGGCCATGCACGGACCGTGGAAACCACGGTCGTGTGCATGGCCCCATAGAAATGAATGGGGCCACAATTCTCCCGTGGATTTTCGGGGGAATTGCGGCTGCAAAAGCACGTTCGTGTTCATGGGGCCTTATACCCTTACAGACCTAGTCCTGCTCACAGCTGAGAGGTGGATACCTTTTGTATCCCGAGTAGGCAATCCTCTGTGAGCTAAACAGCATGGACTCTTGGATCCGGAGTCGGGACAGGAGGGAGATTTGTTGATTCCAAAGTATTTGGCTCACAGAAGATTTCCTAGATCCTTGACACTAAGGGTAGGTTTAGATTCTGTGCAGATTCTTATTCACAGCATGCCTATTAAGTCCTGGATTTTGCCAGAAATTCAGCGTAAGTCACGATATGTTTGGACGCTACTTTCGGCATATACATTGGGAAACGCTCTAGACATATACATCTGACGTGCCTATAGACCTCTGTCAGCCAGACATATGCCACAATATTGTACTTTTTCCATACATTTGGCTAGAAAATGTTGGTATAGCACAGTTGACTACACTTTTCATTACAACTGTATGCAGCAAATGTATGTAACTGTATAAGCATCTAGAAAACTGAATTCATTCTCTTCATTATCTGGTGAGCACATTAACCTAATTTTTATAACAGGTAAAAAATTTGATTCTTTTTGCAGAATCTGGAGGAGTGTCAAACTAAACTGGAAGAATCAAGGGCAGATAGTACTGAGAAGCAGGAGAAGAACAGGCAACTTAAGTCACAGCTACGGGAACTTGAAAAGAAGTATGAGACCCAAATCCAGGTAAATTTATTTAAATGCTTACTGGCATTTTATCTCTAACCCCTTCTCCACATTTACAGAATACAGCCCTGGGGACGGTACTTTTATTTTGTTGACAGCGCCTGTAATTTGGTTTTAATATTAGGTCCGATGTTTGATCTTTAGTGGTCTGGTCAAGTAAAAAGTTTTATTTCTCAGTCTTTATAATAGTTGTTTTTGTAGTAAATATTCTACAAACTGTTTCTTAACCTATTCTGTAATTACAGACTCAGGTAGAAGAAGCCAGTGAACAAAAAGAAGCAAACAACCAACAGATTACTGATCTAACTTCTCAGGTCAGGGAACAAAGCACAAGAATTGCTTCACTGGAGAAGATCCTCTCTGAGAAAGAACTGGACCTGCTGAAGATGAGAGATGTTATATCCTCAATAAAAGCTGAGAAGGAATCCCAGATGCTGGCAGCAGAGGCTCTGAAGGATGAACACAATAAGAGATTGGTTGAACTGCAGCTCCGGCATCAGCAAGACAAGGTACACATGGCCATACCCCCAACATGTGGCTTTGGTCATCGGTAACACGCAGTATGTGCCCTGCTCAGACACATGTTCCCATATGTATATAGCATTAAATATTATATTCATTGTATAGTTCATAAAAATTAACGTTTGCCAACTACATGCTGTTAAAATAACAATCCAGTGAATAGTTATGACATTTACTTACATAGTATGGCATCACCTGGTGTACAAGGTGTATAGCAATGTGCACATCTTCCTAATGAGCTGAGTGCTGGTGGGCACGCATGCTCAGTCACTCTCGCCAGTTCTCTGCATTGTGATCCTCTGTTCACTGCAGAGCAGCCTATAGAAATCGCTTTCTGCTTGTCAGGGAAGGAGCAGAGTCTCTGCAGTAGCATGGCAGTATAGCTGAGAAGACTACTTCTTCTCAGCTTGTAATGATTTTAAAGCTCTGCATACTGACAGTGGATATGAGCCCTGCACATGCCCACTCCGTCTTTATTGTTTTATTTTTATTATATTTTCATTGGTTTCCAATGGAGTGTATACTGTAGACGTCCGTGTATATCTCTTCACCACTCTGGATTCCATCTTACCTTTCTACTGGGAAAGTAAGAAAGTACTATATTGTCAGCTGCCATAGGGGGCAGGTGACTGATTCAACTTAGATCCCCTCCCTCAGCAGCACAGATTAGCAGCAGCACCGAGGGGCACACAGGGAAGCAAAAAACATGAGATATGTATTTGTATGCTAGAAACACTGCAAATTACGTTAAAACAGCTATAAACAGCATTTCTTTTAGTATAAAAGTTATTTATTGGATAACCCCTTTAACCATTTATTATTTGAATTATATTAAATATCAGTAATGTTCAATATTTGCCTTACCACACTGGGAAATCAGACAAACGTCTGTGGACTCCTTTACAAATAACTCTGAGCAGTTGTTGATCTGTTTTGGGGTGAACTATTCTTTAATAGTTCTTTAATTCTATAATTTTCAGATATGTCACTAAGATAAAATAAGAATGTAAAATCTGTTTGGGGGCCAGGAATGAAGAACCTACTGATTCCCACAAAGAAGTAGTCCTGGCCAGGACCATTTAGCTCAGATTAGCCCCTGATCTAGTTAGTGCTATAGCTTGGAATAACTGAATTTAGAAACATGTTGAATTCAGTGGCCAGTGGGGGGTGAAGGTCAAAGCTCCCAGACCCCCAACAATTTTATTTTTTAAAGTTTTTAAGTGACATGTCCTACAAATTTAAAATTGGAAAAAATAAATAAACAGCGTTCAGCAATGGGTCAGGGTTGTTCCAGAAAAAATTTATAGTAGTCCCAATTAATATATAAAACACCATAGCTGTGACTGTTATATAATGGGGGAATATTCATAAACACTTAATTAAAATGTCAACTTACTGAACAATTAAACCAAGGATGATATGTATGAAGTATGGGAAAACCTGCATTTTGGGGGCTAAACTTTTGAAATATAAGAATATTTAGATCGGGTCTGATCCACCTGCTATCGATCACATCTAGTTATGAACTTAGATGTAATTGATAACAGCCCAATCCTGCGTGTCAGAGATCTGCTATACTGAACCCGTCAGCGCCGCTGACCTGACGGATACTGGTTTCAGCGCTAGATACAGCTGCTCTGTATACAGGATACAAAGCAGCTGTATCTGAAAAATTATTCTTATAAAAAGTATTTAGAAAGTTGCACCAAACATAATGATATACATTTTTATTAAGAATTTATTTTTTTCAAAGGTGTACATAGCCTTTAAACATACTAAAAGTCAACTCTTCTCCGCCAGTACAAGCAAGAGAAAACAAATACTCTACTGTCAACTGAATTTAGGACTTTTTACAAATCGGCGGGCAGGGTATGGCATAACATAATAAACTAGCAGATACTCACCCCCTGAAGTGCCCCCCACTCCAGTACGGAGGTCTTGTCTTCCGACGCTCCGGTCTCAGAAGTCATACCTTGCGCTGCTGCCGATTTTGTAACATGTTCCCCCCATTTACTTGAGTCCTGTAAGTTTTGATTCGTCAGGGTCAGAGCACTGAGATCCCCACCTATCGCTAAAACGAAGAGGCAGAAGCGCTCAGCCGCTTCGTTTCGGTCCCGCTTTTTACGGAAAGCCGATGTTTCGGAGTACGAGCTCATAGACTTTCTATTAAGCCCATACTCCGAGACATTGATTTCTGGAAAAAGCCGAACAGACACGAAGCGGCTGAGCACTCACATGAGCGTATATGCCGCTTTGTTTTAGCGATTAGTGGGGGTCTCAGTGCTCGGAGCCCCACCAATCATAACTTCTGACATGTCACTATGACATGTCAGAAGTTTGTCAAACGTTTAGTTAAAATTTAATGTTTTAGTCTCTGAAAATTTATTTTACGTGACAGTAGGACTGTGTGGTTTAAAAAAACAAAGCAAAACAACTACACTATTTTGATGGTTATTTTACCACTAAACTTGGCTCTCAATGTACATATTTTAATGCATATATTCATAGTGAAAAATATATAATATATATGAGATTACAAAACTTATCCTTATTTTGCCAGGATCTTCATATTGTGAAATTGAAGGATGAACTCCAAAGCCAAAAACAGAAGGAGATTCAGCAGGTATGTTCATAAATTCTCTGGACAGGGTTAAAGTCTAGAAGTAAGCTACTGTCTCGCCTCATGCACACGACCGTATTTTTTCCCACCCGTAAATACTGGCGTAAATACGGGTCCGGTGTCACACGTATTCCACCCGTTTTGCACCAGTATTTACGAACCCGTGCTCGTAAATATGGGTCCGGTGTCACACGTATTCCACCCGTATTTACGAGCACGTTTTTGGCGGCAAAATAGCACTGCACTAATCGGCAGCCCCTTCTCTCTATCAGTGCAGGATAGAGAGAAGGGACAGCCTTTTCTGTAATAAAAGTTAAAGAAATTCATACTTACCCGGCCGTTGTCTTGGTGACGCGTCCCTCTCTTCACATCCAGCCCGACATCCCTGGATGACGCGGCAGTCCATGTGACCGCTGCAGCCTGTGATTGACCTGTGATTGGCTGCAGCGATCACATGGCCTGAAACGTCATCCAGGACGTCGGGCCGGATGTCGAGAGGGACGCGTCACCAAGGCAACGCGCGGGAGACCGGACTGGAGGAAGCAGGAAGTTGCCGGTAAGTATGAACGTCTTTTATTTTTATTTTTTACAGGTTTATACTGATCGGTAGTCACTGTCCAGGGTGCTGAAAGAGTTACTGCCGATCAGTTAACTCTTTCAGCTCCCTGGACAGTGACTATTTACTGACGTCGCTTAGCAACGCTGCCGTAATGACGGGTGCACACATGTAGCCACCCGTTATTACGAGAGCTCCATAGACTTCTATGGACTGTCCGTGCCGTTATTACGGCCAGAAATAGGACATGTTCTATCTTTTTTAACGGAACGGGCACCTTCCCGTGAGAAAACGGGAAGGCACCCATCGCCAATAGAAGTCTATGAGCCCGTTATTACGGGTCGTGATTACGACCCGTAATAACGGGAGTTTTTACGGTCGTGTGCATGAGGCCTTAGCTTGCTCAAAAAACCACAAACTTACACAGATATTATTAGATAATTAAAGCGTACCTAACTTTTCAGGTGTCTGTTCAGAAAAAGCTGTCACGTGTGTACATGAGGAATAACACTATTTCTGTCCATTATATGATTTGTATGTAGCATTATTTAGAGGTTTTCCCACTCTGCAGGGTATATCTTTAACTCTCATTTGTCTCAAAGCTAGTGGGCGGAGCCTAACGGCTATATATATATATATATATATATATATATATATATATATATATGTATATATATAAAAGCTGCAGTAGTAGGGAGGACATTGTACAGCAGTAATGAGTAGTGTAGCTAAGAATCCAGCACTAGGGTGAGATTTACATTTACCAGCAGCGCCTCTGTGTGTGTTTCTCTCTGCTCCAACTTCCTCAACCCTGCTTACCCCTCCCACCTCTGTAGACTTACATGCAGCGTGTGTTGCTGAGTCACACTCTCTCTCTCTGCTCCCCCCTCTCTTCCCCATAGAAAGTTTCAGGACTGTGGGGTATGTGGACCTACTGGGTAGCAGCTGGCCAAACAAGAGTCAAAGTTAGTCTTTAGGACAAGAGTACCTGGATAGAAGACTTGGCAGACACTAGACTTGGCAGACGCTAGACTTGGCAGACGCTAGACTTGGCAGACGCTAGACTTGGCAGACGCTAGACTTGGCAGACGCTAGACTTGGCAGACGCTAGGCTTGGCAGACGCTAGCCTTGACTGACACTTGGCTTGACTGACACTTGACACAGAAGTAGCATATTCGTCTGGCCCCAGGGGCCGGCACGTGCACCGAGCATAGATGGTGAACTCGACTACGACACTTGACTTCGTACTGGACCAAAACACAATTACTGGATACGGGATACAGGAATACGGGAAAACAGGATACAGCTAAGAAACCATTTTCAGAACAAACATGGGTAGACACAACAACGCTCAGGCAAGGAGGAAGAGGGCAGAGTCCTTTTTAAAGTCCAGGGTGCGTTGGGATTGGGTAGGGACAATTTTACTGGTGCCCTTTAAGGCCAGGAACGAGCGTGCGCGCACACCCTAGGGGAAGCAGTGGAGAGATGCAGCAGTGTGTGTCGGCGTCTCCAGTGAGGCAAGGCAAGCTCTGAGTGTCCTGTGGTCGCTTCCGGTGAGTAGAACATGCCAGCGGTCAGAGACCGCAGGCATAACAGAAAGTTAGAGCAGGCAGTAAAGGGACACACCCCCTTCCCTTCTGCAGCTTGTCTGTAACCGGGGACGGCCTATGCTTTACAACAGGAGGTGGACAGCAGATTACAGGAAGGGAGACACCTAGTGGCAGTAAATTCACACAGAATTTGCATTAATAAAACAACTGAATTTTAACAGTAAGTAAATTACGAAGTTGTTTTATATCTGGTATACTATTAGATCAGCATAAATTGTTCGAAAAGTTAGTGTCTATTTTTACTATAATACTATTTATTTATTGTTCGGTTGATACTATGTAACGAAAGCCATGTGGTTTACTCTCATAATTCCCAGTTGACAGTGTGTTTGTTATTATAGAGGATGTTTCTGACTGTTCTTTTATTGAAGTTTGCAGAAAATATGGAACAAGTAAAAGCAAAATCTCTTCTGGATCAAGCTGAATCTCTGAAAAAAGAAATGGACAAAGTGGTGAATTCTATAGAGGTAATGTACTGACCTTTAATATAGATGTAAACCTAACTGTAAAACTAACATAGCAGTAGCATGGCACTTATTTATTAGTTTAAGCATTAAAAAAGTTGTCCAGGATTCTAAAAAAGGGTGATTTTTTTTCTAGAAACAGTGTCACTCTTGAGCATGGGCTTTGTCTGATACTGCAGCTCATTCAAGTGAATGGGGCTAAGCTGCAGTACCCGACACAGCCTAGAACAAAAGTGGCATTGTTTTCGGAAAGAGAAAAAGCTTTTCTCCAATCCTAGACAACCCATTTAAAAAGTAACACCTCTAAAGATTTGTTTTGGTTGAGAGGCCTTTGTATATATTTCTGGCAAGATCTCCCTATGTTCACTAATGGGGGACTTACTGCTAAGTGTAAGCGTATTGTTAAATTACAGTTTTTGTCATTAACGCTTACCATTAGCCATATTGTCCGCTTATATTTCAGATTAAAGATAAAGAAATTGCAAAACTAAAGGAGACTCTCAAGTCACAGAAGGAATCAATGAAAAAACTGGCTGCAGAATTGAAACAAGAAGCAAGAGAAATGGTAGTAGACAAATTGGGGAGATTTATCAAAACTAGTGCAAAGTAAAAGTGGAGTAGTTGCCCATAGCAACCAATCTTTGAAAAATGAGAGCTTGAACCTGGTTGCTATGGGCAACTGCTCTACTTTTCTTTTGCACCCGTTTTGATAAATTTCCACCATGGTGGTATTTCCTCTAATCCTGTTCAGCCTTTATAACTAAGCTTCTCTAGTATAGTTTGTAAAATGCAGTTTGTCACTTAGATTGTCACATATATTCACATTCACTAGAGATCTATTGGTACTTTCCTAAATAATATCTAGATTACTGTTTTGTTCTCCTTTCCATTACAAACTATTACATATTACTGCAATACAATCTACCACCTGCAATAATAGGGCCTCTTTTTCCATAGAAAATACATAAGGTATCCATACTCAGCTGAGTACCGCCGCCCCCGAGACCTCCGGGAAACAGCTGGTTTTGTCAGTGGAAGTTGCCATCACCTGAAATAATATTATATGGTGTCCATGACGACCCAACACACACATACACACACATTTTCTGGACAAAAGTATTGGGACACACCTCTTATTCATTTTATTCCGAAGTTTCTTTCAGTCCCATTGCCACAGGTGTACAAAATCAAGCACCTTGCCATGCAGTCTATCTTTATAAACATTTGTGAAAGAATGGGTCTTTCTGATGAGCTCATTGCGTTTGAGCGTGGTACTGTAATAGGATGCCACCATAGCAACAAGTCAGTTCGTGAACTTTCTTTCCGCCCAGATATTCCACGATCAACTGTAAGTGGTATTATTGCAAAGCATTTAGGAACCACAGCAAAAAGCCACGCAGGATTGCCGAGTGCTGAGGCGCATAGTGCATAAAAGTTGCCAACGCTCTGCTGACTCAATAACTGCAGAGTTTCAAACCTCCTCTGGCATAAACATCCGAACGAAAACTGTGTGTTGGGAACTTCATGGCATCGGTTTCCATGGCCGAGCAGCTGCATGCAAGCCTTACATTACCACACACAATGCCAAGCGTCATATGGAGTGGTGTAAAGCACACCGCCACTGGACTCTGGAGCAGCAGAAATGTGTTCTGTGGAGTGATAAATCACGCTTCTCTATCTGCCAGTCTGATGGATGAGTCTGGGTTCAGTGAATGCCAGGAGAACGTTACCTGCGCGACTTCATTGTGCCAACCGCAAATTTTGGTGGAGAAGGGATAATACTATGGGATGGTTTTTCAGAGGTTGGCCTAGGCCTCTTAGTTCCAGTGAAGGGAAATCTTATTACTTCAGCATACCAAGACATTTTGTTCAATAGTATGTTTCCAATTTGTGGGAACAGTTTGGGGAAGGCACTTTTGTGTTCCAGCATGACAGAGCCACAGTGCATGAAGCAAGGTCCATAAAGGCATAGTTGAGTGAGTTTGGTGTGGAAGAACTTGACTGGCCCACATAAAGCCCTGACCTCAACCCCATCGAACTTTTGTTGGATGAACTAGAACGGAGATTGCGAGACAGTACCTCTCATCCAACAACAGCATCTGACCTCACAAATGCTCTTCTGTATGAATGGGAAAAATTCCCACAGACACACTCCAAAATCTTGTAGAAAGCCTTCCCAGAAGAGTGGAAGTTGTTTTAGCTTCATAGGGGGGCCAACTCCATATTAATGCCTATGGCTTTCGAATGGGATGTCATAAAAACTTCTGTAGGTTTAATGTGTAGGTGTCCTAATAATGTATATATATTTTCTAGAAGAAAAAAAATGTCTTTTTTAAATCTAATAATTTTTCACATATACCCAGTGAGTATTACTATACTTACTCATTTTCAAATGGATCCAAGAGAAAGTCACTTTGTGTAAAAACAGACATAGAATTTGTATTGTCTCTGTGTTAATTACAGGTGATACATTTTCTTGCTGCTGATTGCTTGGTCCAAAGTACCCGATGCAGGTCTCCGAACAATTATATGAGTACAAACTATGTAACTATGTAATTCCTAGCATAAATATTTCACCATGAACTATAAAGATAAAAAATGGAATGATCTTACCAAATAGATTTCTATTAATTGTTAGATTGTAGCAAATGTTTGCAGGTAGTGTTATCAGAATCCCTATACTAGCCCTGATTTGCCTTTTCAGGTGCACAATACAATGCTGCGAGAACAGAAAAAGTGGGAAAGTGAAAAAAGAGATGCGCTTCAAATACAAAGGCACACATTGGAGGAAGAGAAACTCCGAGAAATGGCAGACCTGCGGGAAGCATTGGAAAGGGAGCACAGGACGTCTATGACATTGGAAAAGAAATATGCTGACCTCCAAAATGTAAGGTTGCCCATTTAGGAAAATGCATGGGTTTTATTGTCACACAGGCCAGCATAAGCTGACCACTGAATGGACTATTACCTGTTACAACTACAATTATTGATAGTGATGAGAAAGTTTTTCCCAGTCATGGAAACCTGATGCACAAGTAGGAAAACGAAGCAAACAAGGTTAAATATTTTCATAACCATATTTGACGACTGATGTAAATCCCTGTGCACATTAGCGGCCATCAATCATTGGTGAGGGTGCTGGAGGCAGAGTTGGTAGTTCTCGGCTTGTGAATACAGCAGACCCATAATTATGAGTCCGCTGTATTACTTCTTTTCAGCTATTATACAAAACCGGACAAAAAATGTTTGTACCACTTGGTATAATAGCTAGTCGGTATTATCATGATAATATACAGCTCTTAATAGGGCAGCATATTTTGATGATAAATCTGCCATAATGGGTTCTGACACATTTACTTGTTCTGTAGTCTCCCATTGAGGTGTAGAGATAACCCTTTTGTCATATTTTTCCCACTCCTCTTGCTTTATGTAATACGTATGTAATATATGGAAATGTTTTTCTACAGAACAGCGAACTTGTCCAAAATGCAATGGAAGGGCACTGTAGTGTACTTATCCGTAGCCTTCAATTGTATGATTTTGACTTTTTACCCCCATAGATGCCACCATCGTAGCTTAACTGGGCCTCTTGACATGTTAAAAGCATATGCCTTGCTACCACCAGGCTTGTAGAAATTATGCATAACAACATTAAAAAAGACTGTATTTGATCAAAAAAGCCACATATTAACCTATTAAACTTCAATAAATTTTCATTCACAGATTATTCAGGAGCATGAAATTCACCAGCGTACCCTACAGCTTGAAAAGCAAGAAGCTTTAGATGGACTGCGTGCCATCCTGAAAGAAGAGAAGCAAGAGGAGATGAGGAGGCTTGAGCAAGAGCTTGCACAGGTATGATCAGACAGCTGATATTAAAGGGGTTTTCCAGCCCCATTAATTTAAGATAGGTTGAATATGTTATTAAATAACAAAGGGAAGCGTACTCCCCTTTCCAATCCCCAACGGTCCCACATTATCATTGGTCGCTCGCCAGTCTTTGTTTGGACCTCACTGACGTCCCTACTGGAGCCAGGTAAACAAAGACTGGTGGGAGATTGGAAAGCTAAGTACACTTAATAACACATATTCAGCCTATTTTTTAGATTTAGAATATTCCACTTAATGACATTCAGTTTTGGCTGTCTTATGGTAGAAATATAGCAATTACTAAACTACTAAGAGAATAACGTACTAACACAATTTTTTTTTATTCTTCGCCCTCATTCACACTTGTTTGCAATGATGATTCACGAAGCAGAACCATTACCACACTACAAAAACCAAGGCAGAAAAACAGACGTGTCTTACATTGATTTGGGGCTGCTTTGTTGTTGTTTTTTTCTTTGTTCCTTTTTTAATTTTTTTGTTCCTTTTTTGTTTCCTTGCTTATAAGGAAAAACACCCCAAATTGCTGTACCCCATGTAATAACAAGTCAAAATATACAGGTGGAACACAATTCTCACAGAAAGGGGTAAATGTGAATTTAAAACATAACCTTTAATTACCATCTTTAAAATTGAGCCACATAAATCACACACATAATACAAACCACCATAAGTAAATCCATAAAGGGTAAGTTCCTATACTTACATTTCTAAACTGTTGCTTGTTCCAGAGTGCATATTGCAGACCAGTGTATAACTGAGTGCAGCAATTCCTAGCATAAATATAGAACCTTAAACCATAAAGATAAAAAAAGTTAATTATCTTACTGACAAAATTTTTTCTATTAGTTGATAGATTTTAGAAAAAGTAAGGTAGTATAGTCAGAACCCCTATAGCAGCCCTGGTGTGCCCAACTAATACACAATACTAAGTAGGGCAAAGTGACTACCCATAGAAAGGCACCCCTACTTGGCAGCCAAACCCTAAGTGCCCCAACACAACCCTCAGGCTGTACCTACGCATTTCATCTGGCTGTATGAACAGACTCATCAGCGATTTATGCTGGTTACAGAGCTCTTATCTTATAAAAGTTAAACCGCCGGAGTCGGGGACTACCACTCCACATGTAGGTGCTTTCTCTTATTACCCATTGATAATCAATAAAGAAAAAAGTGCCACAAAAATGAGACGTGAATGTAGCTGTTTGAAATAAAAACACAGTCATGGAGCCCTCACATCAGTTATATGCTACCCCTTTCATATAGAAATACTAAGCTGACAAACTTGATTAATTTTTCTGAATGCAACATTGTTCATTCATTTTGGGAGATTTATTTTTCATTAAAGGAAAACTAAATCTAGAAATAAATGATAAAAGTAAATTGGAGATGTATTCAGTTTGCAGGATTTTCTACATATTCCTGAAACAAACAGTCTTTCAATAATCCTGCACAGAACACTGGGGTTAAGGCGCTTTTACACGGGCCAATGATCGGGTGAATGAGTGTTCGTACGAATTCTGTGATAATTGCCCCTTAAGCAGGGCAGTGATCAGCCGACAAACAAGCAACTGCTGATTGATTTGTCGGCTGATTGCATCTTTTATGCGGCCAGAAAAATGGTCGCTTATCGACAGCACGTCTCCCTGTGTAAACCGAGAATGTGCTACCGACAAGATGCAAATGTATGGGGACGTATATAACCCCTTTACGACTGCCATACGTCCATATACATTCTAACTGCCGATGCCCCATGCAGTTAGCACGTATGTAGATGTTTGCAGTGTGCATCAGGGTTTAATGAGTGCAGAGCTGCTTCAGCGTGAGCAGCTGTGCACTAATCTATGTGTCAGCTCTCTTTACAAGTGCCGACACCTCTTTGACGTAGTTTCATAAAACAAACGTGTTTTTTTAAGTGCAGTGCTGCTCACAATGAAGCAGTCTGCACTTTTCTCTCAAACCCCCACCCCTGGTGTGTCCGCACCTCCGCCTGGGTGTGTCCGCACCTCCCCCCTCCTCCCTCCGTCGGCTTCTGCCCAGAGATAGCGGAGCCAGTGTACTCGTTACCTGGGCAGATAAGATACTAAAAGTTTTGTTTTAATTCTTTAGTCTTCTCTCTCCTGGAGAGTAAAGAAGGCTAACTGTTAAAGAGCTGCAACAGTGTGTGTATACATATATATATATATATATATATATATATATATATATATATATATATATATATATATACACACACACATATAAATAACAGATAAATATATAACAAAATTACAAAAGTGTTTTTTTTTCACATTTTTAGTGATTTGTCTGCTCATAATAAAAATTTAAAACATGGAATTAATTCAACTAATCTAGAAAATTGAAGCCTCATAAGTCTTGTATTCAAAGCGGTTGCAAAGATATTATCGTTTAAAGAAGTGCGCATCAGAAATTGGAAATTTGACCTGGACACAGGGGCATCAATGACCCTTGGTCATGAAAGGGTTAATGATCTTCGTCCCCACACATTCCGATCAGTTCTCCGTTCATATGGAGCAAACGAGCACTGACTGACATTCTGTATTTTCGATTGACGCTCATTTAGGGGGAAGAATGTCTGCCGTGTGAAAAAGCCATTAGTTTCCTGCTGATCTATTTCTTTTTCAGATGAGGAGCAACTGAGGGGTGGGGCTTAGCCAAGGGGGCAGAGCTTGTTTTTGTCCTGCTCCAGCCAGTTGTCTTATAGCAATACACAGGACAGTGAGGAGGTAGCGGGGGAAAAGGCTGAACTCCTGGGACACACAAAGAAGATTTCTTTATATATTTCTCAGTTTTAATTTAAATATGAGACAAAATAAGATCAAAGGAAAGGAGGAGATTAAGGAAGGAAGTGCTGAGATATGTTTTTACATTTTTCTGTGCATTATGTTTATTGTCCCTATAACTTTTAATAATTTTTATTTCCTCCTCAAAGAAATCACCCAGAAGTCACATAGATGAAAGTATCAAATTATCAATATAATGCGTTGATTGTTAATTATTTAGGAAAAAGAACGGGACATTGAGCGTCTGAAGCAGCGGTTGCAGCAAATGGAGGAAGAGCAGCATGTGCTCAGGGCTGAAAAGAATGAATCAATTTTCAGAGAGCGAGAAGCAATGGCCCAGGCTGAGCGAGTGGAAAGGGCCCTTGCCAGGGAGATCAATTCGGCTTGTGAACGTATGCAGAGCACTCCTGGGAGGTCTAAAGTACTGAGTCCATCACGAAGCAGGCATGGGTAAGTGGCAGCTCACAGATTAGTAAAAGACATGGAGATTTGGAGAAGTGTTATTGAAAGCATAAAGAGCAGTGATTTTATATATATATATATATATATATATATATATATATATATACTGTATACAGTTGCACAGGACATCCTATACAGTGTTAGATAACAGGAATATGCCTTGCAGGAGTCCTTCTCGTCCTTCCACCAACCAGGCACTGCAAGTGCTGCATGAAGTAAGTGAGGAAACCAACCAGTTCATTCATGAATTACAACAAGAAGTGGAAGCTCAAAAGCGCACTTCACTGCATGTACAAAAAGAGAAGGCAAGTAAACCCAATGTGCGTGTTAATGGCTATTAGGAAGATTGCTGTCTGCCAGTGCGATCTTTTGTCTACAGCTTTCTTCCTTGCTTTGAAACCAAATCATAAAGGGTCGAAATATCGGGAGGGCAAAAGGGGCACTTGCCCATGGGCCTCCACCACCCAGGATCCCCCAGCCCTTCTCCGTAATGCAGTATATTTGGGCTTACTAAAATATATTATTAAGGGTCAAAACTAGATTCTTTGTAATTGCTTGCACAGCTAACTAGAAGAAATATGGTGTTCAATATGCATTTCTATTGTCATAGGGAGAGGGGGATAAGCAGCTGCCTGACACCCATTAGCAACCCTTATCTCTTTGTTAGACAAAGGAGTGCACATTCTGAATTTTGTTTTCCCCAACATTAGATCCCAGGGAAAAGTGGGGTTTGCCTTGTTCACATTAAAGTGTTGTTGGGATTTGCTAACAATTATGTAATGTTCAGGTTCTCTTTAATTTGGCCACTCATTATATAACACTGTTAGGCCTCATGCACACGAACTGTAACTGTCTGCAAATACGGATCTGCAAATATGGATGCACATCCATAGCCATCCGCAATTATGGAAGCGCCCGTAGACTTCTATGGGCGAGTCTGTGTTGCCATTGCGGACAAGAATAGGACATGTTCTATATTTTGCGGATCATTTCTACGGCCCGGACACACATCCGTAAATACACTGAAAGGTGTCCAAGGCCTATAGAAAGGAAGGGGTCCTGATCAGTAATTACGGATAAAATCTACGGTCGTGTGTATGGGGCCTTACCAGGGAGGGATCCTCCACAAAAATTTTTTTCCAAAGGTCTCCACCAAGTATAATCTGGGCTTGCTGATGATAGATAATTTCTGTCTTTGTCTCTTCTTTTTGGCCTTGGATTTTGAAGTATAGTGTGTGTATATATATGTCTGTCTTTTCAAATTAAAAACTTTCCTAAAAAGTTACTTTGTGTATTGAACAGGAACGTGAGTTACAGCAATTAAAGGAACAGCTGCAGCTAGAGAAGGAGAAAGCTCTGGAAATGTTGAAAGATAGACTCATACAGGTAAGTAAAGAACATCTCCTTCCAGAACACTCATGTCAGTAAGGGTATGTTCACACGTACACGTCTGATACGGCTGAAATTACGGAGCTGTTTTCAGGAGAAAACAGCTCCGGAATTTCAGACGTAATAGCAAGTCCAGGCGCTTTTCGCTGCTCCAATTACGTCTCAAGAAGTGACAGGCACTTCTTTGACACGGGCGTCTTTTTTACTGTAAAAAAAAAATGAACGTCGGCACAGTACATCGTAAAGCCCATTCAAATGAATGGGCAGATGTGTGCCGACGCTTTGGAGCCGTATTTTCGGACGTAATTCGGGGCTAAAACGCCCGAATTACGTCCGTAAATAGGCCATGTGAACCCAGCCTGAGAGTCAAACTTTAAAAACTATACTATTTTTACGTATTATTTTCTTTCTGTGTTTTACAATTTTTTTGGGCAGTTCTGCTTCATTTGGCAGTGTAATCCAAATGCTCAATTTATAAAGATGATTCCACTGCGAGAATACCTGATAGAAAAAAAATAAAAATGATCACAATGATTAGAGTTGGTAAAGAAGTGGAGTGGAAAAACTCCAACTAATTGTTACTAATATTTTCATTTCACGTCAGACATTGCCAAACCTGATCTATGCAGTTGAAAGACATTTTTTATTTAATAATATATATCCTTAATGTTGCCCCTCAGGAACACATAGAAGAAATCACCAACCTGCAGCGGGACCAGCTGAGGGACTCCAATGGAGGAGAGAACCAGTCTATACGGCAGCAGCTCAGAGAGAAAGACAATGAGCTGAGAGCCATCCAGAGAAACATGGCCAAGTGGAAGGATGAGACCGCCACAAAACTTGCTAGAAAATTTGAAGAGGAACTTAATGTTGAACTTGAAAAGTAAGCCAGCCATATAGTATTGTTCATAGATGACTAGGTACTATGATAATAATCACAATTAATTTTCAAATATCAAAAGCTTCAATTTAGGAAAATTAACAATTTAAAGGGGTTTCTGAGAACCTCTGCATTGTGGCCATAATGGCACGATAACAACCGCTTCAACAGGGATGTGTTGTAAAAGCACGCATATTAACCCTTTGGCACCATCCGCTCTACATTTATGGTGCTGGCACTATGTAGTTAAGGCTAAGCGGCGTAAATATACGGTGTGGGGATGGTGCGGTCACAGGAGTTTTGCGCACACTCTCAGCAGCTAGTATCAGCTGTCTCCATTCTGTTGTATGGGAGTTGCAGAAACAGCCGAGCAGCGCTTGCTCAGCTGTTTCCGTAACTTCCACTGAATAGAATGGAAAGAGCTAATTTCCTCCTAGAAATGTGGCTTGGGTGACTCCCCATTCTCGATATAGGTGCGGGTCCCAGATCTGGCATTTATGGCATATCCTGTGGATAAATGTGTAAGATGGGAATATCCCTTTAATAACTATAAACACAATATAAAATTAAGAAAGAAAATGTTGGTTCCATTTATAAATCCAGCTTTCAAAAACAGACATCTTTGAACTGAGGCTGAATTTTTTCTATTACAGCATATCTTTAATTGCTTCACTTTCTCTTCATTTTCTTGCTTTCCGCTATGTGGAATTTTGCATTTAAGTAGCTGTTTATTCCTACAGATGCAAGATGGATTTTATAAGAGAAAGGTAACTGCTTACATAGTTGAAATAACGCAGATATAGTTGTAGATATCTATCGTATAATACTGCTGCATGTTCATAGCAACTTAGAGGACATTTATAAAGCGCAGAATTGAAGAAGATAGCAGCATCCATATATAGTTACCAGTTACACACACTGTTGCATAGATTTTGTCAACTAATCAGATCAGTATCAATATACAATGGTCCAAGGTAGTCAAGAAACTTTTTTGAAACAATTTGATTTTTTTTTTCACTTTAGCAAAATAAACCTGGCAGATTAGACAGATTTCACTCAGATTGATTATCTATTATCATACACCAATTTGATATTAGTCTTATGTGTGTAAACCCAGTCTTACTATAGAATTGCTGTTACTCTGTGCAGTTATAAATGTCCCCCAATGTTGTATTTTCCCATATCAGCATCACTAACATAACTCATAACTGGAGTTGTATGAAGGTGGCCATAGACAGGAAGAATAGCCGCAATTCTGCTAGGATTTTGATATATTTTACTCTTGGGACTTTGGTAATCGGAACATACATATAAAGATATTGTATGAATGCGTCAATGTATCATTGTGTGAATTGAACTGAGTTTTTTGCATTTGAAAATCATGCTGGCCACCTAAGGTAAGAAGCATTAAATAAAAATGATGGGGGCGTGGCCTGCCTGAAAATGTAGGCAGATGCACGGTGTGAGAGCTCCTTCAGTACAGTCCTATAAATCAATAATTTGGGCACCTAAACCGGACATAACCCCCAGCATCAAGCTCTACTTTTCAAGGTGGTACAGAGGTGAAGGATGGTGGGCGGGGCACCAAAGAGAAAGAAGGAGGCAGCGGGAGCCGGCTAACGGAAGACCCAAAATGGCGCCAGCACGTCTGCAGCAGGGACGCGCCACATTTAATCTATGGCGACGGGACATTGGCACAGCTGGCTTTGTAAACACTGCAGGGCGCAGGGCCGTTGCTGCTTACAAGCTCCCTCCTAGACAGACAGCGGAGCAGCTGCTGATCAACAGAGTCTGTGAGAGTCAGTAATGCAAAAGTACCAGGAAGGTCAGAAGTAGGTAATTGCCACACAGTCAGCCGGTAGCGGCCTGTGCAGTATGATGACGTGAGGCTAGGGCTCCTGACTGGAGTAGTTCAGTCGTCTCGGACACTGAACTTGGCTAGGACACCGGACTGGATTAGTGCAGTTATCTCGGATACTGGACTTGGCTAGGACACCGGACTGGAGTAGTGCAGTCGTCTCGGACACTCGGTATGGCACGGGCACCGGACAGAGATAGTGAAGTCGTCTTGGACACTCGGTATGGCACGGGCACCGGACACAGATGGTGAAGTCGTCTCGGACACTCGGTATGGCACGGGCACCGATGGTGAAGTCTCGAACACTCGGTATGACATGGGCACTGGACACAGATGGTAAACTTGACTCGGACACTCGACTTGGCACTGGAACTAAACACAATTACTGGATACGGGAAACGGGATACAGGATATGGCTAAGGAACCATTTGCAGGACAAACATGGGTAGACAAAACATTGCTCAGGCAAGGAATGAATGGGCTGAGTTTCTGGTATGCTGGAATAGGTAGATTTTCTTGGTGCACATACAGGCATCAGCAGGAGTCGAAGGCAGTGTGCGCCCATGTCTCAGAGGGAGGAGACAGCGGCAGGAGCTTAATGGTCTGCGGGCGCAGCCGCTGGTGAGTATAGGATGCCGGCGGTCTGCGACCACGGACATTACATATGACCAGTTTATGCTACCATCAGCACCACCGCGACCAGTTCTCATGAAGAAACTCCATTATAAAGACAGAGACACTATCCTTCGCTCTGCCCGTAACATGGCAGATATTACTGTTAATGGTCACAATATAACTTTTTTCCCGACTACTCTGCTGAGGTCCAAAAGTATAGGGCCCGGTTTCTGGATGTGAAACATCGCCTTCGCACTCCTACTCAATGCTGTATCTGGCAAAACCACGGGTAGCTGCTCTGGGTGAAACCTACTTCATTGAGAAAGATGCTCTCCGCTGGTTAGACCAGAATGTAAATGGCTGATACATGAAGAATGACTACAATTGCCTGACTGGTGAATGCAATGTGCCCCCATGCATTTCTGGATAAATATTAGACCTACTTCATATGCACTACTTTAAAGCCCAAAGATTAAATGTATCTTGTATTGGCAGGGCACTTGTGGATAGTCGGACATCTGGATGGAAACCGTTCAGAGCCCACTATCCATCTCCATTGAGGACTGGTGCCCCAGTCTGCTGGGGAGTTATTACTCTTTTTCTTGTTTTTAACTGTTTATTGTTTTTATGTTTTCTATGCACTGCCCTTATGCTATGGTCTTCCACCTGGTCTACTATACCCTAAGGGTATACACCTGCAGCATATGGCGCAGGCTCAGCGCGTGAGCCCGCTCCATACATCACCCCCCACACCACGACATGCTATGTCGTAGTGCGCGAAGGAGTTAATGCGCAGCGGATGGTGCAGAGTGAAAATTCAAATTTTCCACTGATATGCCATTTTAGAGCACAATATATTGTGCCCAGTTTGTGCCACTGAAGAAAAATACCTCATAATATATTAACCGGATTCTCCGGATGCCAGATCTGCGGGCGTAAACTGCTGTTTGGGCACGCTGTAGGGCTCAGGAGGGAGGGAGCGGCATTTGGCTTTTGGAGCGCAGATATAGCTTGGTAGTAGTACTGTTTGGCGTTTTGCTGGTATTTCAGTTTATAATGTGGGGGCATATGTAAGCTGTGCGGCGTACATCAGGGTATAATAAGACTGTATAATAATGGGGTAAATAAATAATAATCCGCAGATGTGTGGCCGGTGTCGCACTGATTAATGGTGCCCAATCTTATCCGCTTTTGGAACACTCTGCACATTTTGCATCGCCATATTCTGAGAGCCAGTACGTCTTTATATTTTCACCACCGGAGCTGTGTGAGGGCTTATTTGTTGCGGGACAATCTGTCGTTTTCATTGGTACCATTTTGGGGTACATGCGATTTTTTTTTTTACCACTTTTTATTCAATTTTTTGGCAAGCAAGGTGACCAAAAACCATCAATTCTGACAATTTTTTTTATTCTTTTTTTTTTATGCCGTTCACCCTGGGCTATAAATGACCATTTTACTTTATTCTGCGGGTCGATACGATTACGCCGATACCAGATGTATATAGTTTTTTATGTTTTTCAGCGTTTGCGTAATAAAATCACTTATTTATAAAATAAATTATTTTTTGTGTCACCATATTCTGAGAGCCATAACTTTTTTATTTTCCAGTCGAAAAAGCTGTGTAAGGGCTTGTTTTTTGCGGGACGGGTTGCAGTTTGTACTGGTACCATTTTGGGGTACATGTGACTTTTTGATCACTTTTTATTGTATATTTTGGGAGGAGTGGTGAACAAAAAATAGTGATTCTAGCGTTATGTTTTTACTTATAGTGTTCACCATGCGGGAAAAATAATATTATAGTTTTATAGTTGGGGTCGTTACGAACGCAGTGATACCAAATATGTGTACTTTTTTTAACGTATTCATTTTTTTCCTATAATAAGATACTTATTATAGGAAAAAAAGCAGTGTTTGTTTATGTAGCGTATAACCTTTATTTTTACACTTTTTTTAAAACATTTTTATTACCCTTTTTTTACTTGTCCCACTAGGGGACATTTCGACCTGCAGCTCTGATCGCTGCTAGAACACATTACACCTACGTAGTGTAATGTGTTCTAACTGTCATTGTGACGTGACAGTCACCCTGACAGGAAGCCTATTCGAACCAGCCTCCGACTGGTCCTCTTAGGCTTCCGTACATGGCAGCCCGAAGGCCTCCGGTGTCCGTGACAAGGATCGCCAGCCCCCGCAAATGTATGTGGGGGGCTGCCGGTCTGCTCTAAACCTCTTCAATGTGGCGATCGCAATCGACCACCGCATCGAAGGGGTTAATTGCCCATTTCAGCGACGACGGGCCGCTGATCAGCAACTGGGAGAGCAGGGCAGACACCCTGCACAGTTAACCGCCGCGGCGGTTTAGTGCCACGCGGCGGTTAACTGTTAAAGCGCGGACGTAACTGCACGCCCAGGTGCGCAAAGTTACTGCTTACCTGGAGGTGCATTTACGCCAAGGTGCAGGAAGGGGTTAAAAGGGTTGTCTTGTTTCAGCAAATTAAAGTTATTTTTTGTATAATTAAAAACCATGCAATTTTCCCGTATACTTTCTTTATTATATACCTCATGGTTTTCAAGATCTCTACTTGTTGTTATTTAGTAGGAATTCTCATTGTTTACTTTCAGTGGATAAACTTCTGTCCAGGTCATGTGATGTACACACAGGTGCTGGGATCATTAGAAGACACAGCTCTGATACACATACTGTAACTGTAACGAGCCGTGCACCTGTGTTTCCATCACATGACCATGGACAGAATTTTTTCCACTGGAAGTAAACAATGAATATTCCTACTGAATAAAAGCAAGCAGAGATCTTGACCAAAAATATTCATTTGCTGAAAACGGACAACCCCTTTAAGCTTATTATGCTACCTTCTGCTACCATGTTCATTGACTGTGATCTTTTAAACCCTTCTGACTACAGGTGATTGATAGTCCACTGGTAAAGAATGCTATACAAGAATACTTTGCGCATAACACTAGGTCTACATTTTCTAGTATCCTTTTGGATGCCATGAAAACTGTGGAATTTTTAGAAGAGCGGGTCTAGTCTTCTGAAGACACATACGCTATATGGAAAAAAGTGTTGGGACACCTACAAATTCCACCTACAGGAGCTTTTATGACATCCTATTTTAAATCCATAGGCATTAATATGAAGTTGGTACCCTCTTTGCAGCTAAAACAGCTTACACTTTTCTGGGAAGGTTTTCTACAAGATTTTGGAGTGTGTCTGTGGGATTTTATGCCCATTCATCCAGAAGAGCATTTTTGAGGTCCGATACTGTTGTTGGATGAGAGGACCTGGCTCACTATATCCATTCTAGTTCATCCCAAAGGTGTTTGATGGGGTTAAGGTCAGGGATCTTTGCAGACCAGGTTCTACCACCAAAATCACATTATCCCTTCTCCACCAAACTTTACAGTTGGCACAATGCAGTCAAGCAGGTAACGTTCTCCTGGCATTCACCAAACCCAGACTTGTCACTCAGACTGCCAGATAAATAAGCGTGATTCATCACGCTAAAGAACACGTCGCCACTGCTTCCGAGTCTAGTCAAGCACAATGACAATTGTCGGAGTCGTGTAAAGCACGCCTTACACCACTCTATCCGACAGTTTTTGTGCGGATATTAGTGCCAGAGGAGGTTTCGGATTCTGCAGTTATTGATTCAGTAGAGCAGTGGCGACTTTTATGCACTGTGCGCCTCAGCACATGGCGACCCCACTCTGTAACCCTATGTGGTCTGCCATTTTGTAACTGAGTTGCTGTTGTTCCTAACTGCTCACACTTTGCAATAATACCACTCACAGTTGATCGTGGAAGGGAAGAAATTTCACAAACTGACTTGTTGCAATGGTGACATCCTATTACAGTACCACGCTGGAATTCAGTGAGCTCTTAAGAACGACCAATTCTTTCATAAATGTTTGTAAAGGCGACTGCATGGCGAGGTGCTGGATTTTATACACCTGTGGCAATTGGACTGAATGAGACCCCTTAATTCAATGATTAAAATGTGAGTTTTTTGTCCATATACAACTGTGTTCCAAATTATTATGCACATTGGATTTAAGTGTCATAAACATTTAATTATTAGTTTTTCAATTAACCCGTTAGTGACCGGCCCATAGTCTTTTTACGTCGGTCACTAACGGGCCTTATTCCGATGCCATAGACTTTTTACGTCGCGGCATCGGAATAAGTAAACAGAGCAGGGAGCTGTCAAATGTCCCTGCTCTCAGCTGCCAGAGGCAGCTGAGGGCTGGGGGCGTCCCTGCTCTGCCGGGTGAGATCGATATTAGTATCGATCTCACCCGTTTAACCCCTCAGATGCGGTGCTCAATAGCGAGCACCGCATCTGAGTGGTTTTGGAGAGAGGGAGGGAGCTCCCTCTCATCCCACTGACACCCTGCGATAAGATCGCCGAGTGTCAGTGTCTCCGATGGCAGCCGGGGGCCTAATAAAGGCCCCCAAGTCTGCCTGGAGCGAATGCCTGCTAGGTCATGCCTGAGGCATGACCTAGCAGATGCCTGTCCGTGTTAAACGGACAGGCATAATACACTGCAATACAGAAGTATTGCAGTGTATTATAATAGCGATCCCAGAATCGCATATTAAAGTCCCCTAGTGGGACTAGTAAAAAAGTTTAATAAAGTTAATTTTAAAAAAATGTGAAAAAAAAATGAAAAACCCACTTTTTCCCCTTACAAACTGCTTTAGTATTAAAAAAACTAAATAAAGTAAAAAAGTTACACATATTTGGTATCACCGCGTCGGTAACGACCCCGACTATAAAGCTATTACATTACTTAACCCGCAGGGTGAACGCCGTAAAAAAATAAATAAAAAAAGATGGAAAAATTGCTGTTTTCTGTAAATCATGACTTTAAAAAAATGTGATTAAAAAGTGATCAAAAAGTCACATCTACTCCAAAATGGTACCAATAAGAACTACAAGTCGTCCCGCAAAAAAAAGCCCTCATACAACTGCATCGGCGAAAAAATAAAAACGTTACGGCTCTTCAAATATGGAGACACAAAAACAAAGAATTTTGAAAAAAAAGCGTTTTTACTGTGTAAAAGTAGTAAAACATACAAAAACTATACAAATTTGGTATCGTTGCAATGTTATTTATAGCACACGGTAAACGGCGTAGATTTAGGATGCAAAAAAGAGTGGAGAAATTTCCGATTTTTTTTCTATCCCCCCCCCAAAAAAAGTTAATAAAAGTTAATCAAAAATTGCTTGGTCATTAACGGGTTAAACTCATGGATGGTATTGTGTCTTAGGGCTCTTTGAATCATTGTAATCAATCTCAGACACCTGTGATAATTAGTTTGCCAGGTGTGCCCAATCAAAGGAAAACTACTTAAGAAGGACGTTCCACATTATTAAGCAGGCCACAGGTTTCAAGCAATATGGGAAGGAAAAAAGGATCTCTCTGCTGCCGAAAAGCGTGAAATAGTGCAATACCTTGGACAAGGTATGAAAACATTGGATATTTCAAGAAAACGTAAGCATGATCATCGTACTGTGAAAAGATTTGTGGCTGATTCAGAGCACAGACGGGTTCGTTCTCGAAAGACATAATGAGGAAGGTTTCTGACAGACAAATTAATAGGATTAGGAGAGCAGCTGCTAAAATGCCATTGCAAAGCAGCAAACAGGTATTTGAAGCCGCTGGTGCCTCTGGAGTCCCGCGAACCTCAAGGTGTAGGATCCTCCAGAGGTTTGCAAGTGTGCATAAAGCTATTATTCGGCCACCCCTAAACAATGCTCACAAGCAGAAACGGTTGCAGTGGGCTCAGAAATACATGAAGACTAATTTTCAAACTGTGGTGTTTACTGATGAGTGCCGTGCAACCCTGGATGGTCCAGATGGATGGAGTAGTGGATGGTTGGTGAATGGCCACCATGTCCCAACAAGGCTGCAACGTCAGCAAGGAGGTGGCGGAGTCATGTTTTGCGCTGGAATCATGGGGAGAGAGCTGGTAGGCCCCTTCAGGGTCCCTTACGGTGTGAAAATGACCTCTGCAAAGTACGTAGAGTTTATGACTGACCACTTTCTTCCGTGGTACAAAAAGAAGAACCATGCCTTCCGTAGCAAAATTATCTTCATGCATGACAATGCACCATCTCATGCTGCAAAGAATACCTCTGTGTCATTGGCTGCTATGGGCATTTAAGGAGAGAAACTCATGGTGTGGCCCCCATGTTCCCCTGACCTCAACCCTATTGAGAACCTTTGGAGCATCCTCAAGCAAAATATCTATGAGGGTGGGAGGCAGTTCACATCAAAACAGAAGCTCTGGGAGGCTATTCTGACATCCTGCAAAGATATTCATGCAGAAACTGTCCAAATACTCACAAATTCAATGGATGCAAGAATTGTGAAGGTGATATCAAAGAAGGGGTCCTATGTTAACATGTAACTTGGCCTGTTAAGTTTTTTTTGATTGAAAGAGCTTTTGATTTCTGTAAATATGACCTCCTGATGCTGCAAATTCAACAAATTACCATTTTAGTTCTATTTACAACCTTTAAAATGTTTTGATCTCTGTTGTGCATAATAATTTGAAACAGTGCATTTTGAGTTTTTTACTGCTAAAAAAAAATCTGTTATCATTAGGAGATTTGTTCAATAAAATTCGCATTATACTCCAACGGTTGATGGCTTGAAGATTATACTGACTGTCATTTGCATCGACTATTTAGGAAAATCAGCGAAAAATAACATTTGCATAATAATTTGGAACGCGGTGTAGTGTCTGTAGAGAATGGGGACGAGGCAAGTTTACTAATCTGGAAGGAAGTCTAGGAGCATATAATATGCACGTTTTAGAGGTGGCTACTACTAAGAGGCTGTCTACTCACCAACGATACTACGATGAAGGGGAGAAGGAGGGTCACTTACCTGCAAGGGCACAAGTAGGCTCTATTTATATGGCAGCTATGAAGGATTCGGAAGGAAATATAGTGCTAAACATGTATCAAATTTTTCTTATCTTTCAAACTTTCTAAGATACTCTGTGTCCTTCGAAGCTTAGCTGTGCTAAGGAACAGATCTCTGTATATTTACACGACGTTACGCTACCTGTGTTGTCAGAGGAGGACAGAGCTTCTTTAGATGGCCCTTACAACTAGAAGAGTTACAGGAGGCAGTTGCCTTAATAGCGAATAATAAGGCCCAGGTTCAGATATGCTTCCGGTAGAATTGTACAAACTCTTTGGTGATGTTAGCTGAAATTCTTCAAGTCTTTCAAGAGGCTATGATGGAGGGGAAATTACCACGATCCATACAAGAAGCAATTATAGTAGTCTTACTAAAACCAGGAAAGGACCCCCTCTCCCCCGATTTGTACAGGCCCATATCTCTTTTTTTAAATCAAACTAGTTTTTATTGATAATACAACATATATCATACATCTCATTTACATTAACTTGGTTCCAACCGTCAATACATTTTCAGTTTTGTACAACATATACAGTTATATGTATCATAACTCCAACTTCCCTCCATCCCAACTCCCCCCCCCCCCCCCCCCCCCCGCAGTACCTCCTCCTTTACCTGACTCATATAACCATTCTCTCTCCTGCCTCCTACTGATATATCCATACTTGCCTCCTGATCATTCCACCTTAAGGTGTATTCTACCTCCCTGCAGTGCCATAATTGTGTTCCCATTTTCCCCATTGCTTATCGTATTTGTGTATTGCCCCACGTTTTAGGTATATCCGATGTTCCAATGCCACCGTGTGATTAACGTATTCCACTAGCTCAGACACCTCCGGGGGATCCGCATTCAACCAATATTTTGCTATTAGTTTCCTAGCATGATACAAAACCTTTTTTATGGCCAGTAATTCAGCTCCATCTCCTCCCTCCTCCCCCATGCAGCCCAACACATAAATCTTAGGCTCCAACGGAAAAACTCTCCCAAATACCCTCTCTACCATACCTCCAACCTCCTTCCAGTAATCATTCAGCTTCGGACAACTCCAGAACATATGCTTTATGTCTGCCCCCTCAAACGAACACCTGGGACACTCCTGCGTTGGTCTGAGTCTCATTTGCATTAACACCTTAGGCGTCCTGTACACTCTATGTAGGAGAAAAAGTTGTGACCTCCTGTGTGCTACATTAATGGAGAGCATTTTGGGCGATTCCAGTATCTCCTCCCACTCATCATCAGTTATATTCCCCACATCCTCTTCCCATTTGCATCTGATCACCCCCATCGGATCTCCAAGGAATTTGGAAAGTAATGTACCATAGATCACAGAAATAATCCCTTTAGTGTCTTTTGCTCCCAATACCTGTTCCATCACTCCCATAGTAGAGCAGCCCAAGTCCACCAATCTACCCTGGGCCTGCGCCGCATGCCGCAACTGGAGGTATTGATAAAACATCCGATGTGGGAGTCCGAACTCCTCCTGTAACTGTGAGAACAATTTGAGACTTCCCCCCTCATATACCTGGTATACATATCTGACCCCAGCTTGTTCCCACTCCTGAAAGCCGTCCAAGATATGGAATTCCCATAAGTATGGATTATCCCATAGAGGCATATAATTGGAGCACCCAGTAACGCCCAGTATTTTTTTGCATTCCCACCAGACCCTATGTATCAATAGCAAAGTCGGTTTCCCTTTCGCCTCCCTCCTCAGTTTATGAGACTCCATTGCCTCTAGTATATCCTCGCCCCGACTCAAATGATGCACCAGTTTCCCACTAGAGTCCCACTCTTCCCTATTCTTCCAACCTTTAAAATGTTGTGCTTGGGCTGCTAAGTAATATATCCACGCATTTGGAATAGCTAATCCTCCCTTTTCCGTTGGTAATTGTAATTTTTCCAATTTAATCCTGGGGATCCCCCTTTTCCACACTAAGTCCCTAAACAGATTATGTATTCTCCTGAACCAGTATTTAGGCAACCACACTGGGGCATTATGCACCACATAAAGAACCTGAGGCATCAGAATCATTTTAATCAGGTTTGCTCTTCCTAACGCTGAAATTGGTAGTCCAAGCCATATTCTGGTCTTATCTTTTAGTTTGTCCAATAATGGTTTCACATTCAGCGCAACAAAATCCTGCACCCTCCCCGAGACCTTAATCCCCAGATATTTAAATTCCTTAACACAAGGTACAGCAATTCCCCCCACCACCAGTGGCACCTCCAATGGTTTGAGTGGCAGCAATGTCGACTTACTCCAATTAATTTGAAGCCCTGAAAATTTGCCAAACCGTTCCAATATGGTCATTATCAACGGCAGTGACCGAACTATCTCTCCCAGGAATAGTAAAATATCATCCGCATATAATGCTATGCGTTCCTCCAGCTCCCCACATCGAAACCCTTCTATACCCGGATGTTGCCTTACCACATTTGCCAGAGGTTCGATCGCTAGAGCGAATAATAGCGGGGAAAGTGGACATCCCTGACGCGTCCCCCTCTCTAGTCTAAAGGAATCTGACATCCGCCCATTGCCTCGAATCCTAGCCACCGGTTCCTTATACAGCAATTTTACCCATGTTATAAAATTATTCCCAAATCCGAACCGCTCCAAAACAGCCCACAGATACCCCCACTCCACACTATCAAATGCCTTAGCCGCGTCTAAGGACAACACTGCTCTACCCTGTGTATCTGCAGCCTCTGTCTGCAAATTCAAGAATAATCTTCTTGGATTAACTGCTGTAGATCTTGATGGCATAAATCCCGACTGATCCGGGCCCACTATCTTAGTCACCACTCTTGTCAGCCTATTAGCCAGAACCTTTGCCAAAATTTTTACATCTGCAGACAGCAGGGATATTGGTCTATAAGAATCCGGCTGTGCTCGATCCTTCCCCTCTTTAGGAATGACTACTATTGCCGCTTCATACATAGTCTGTGGCAGTCGTCCCCTGGCAAAACTATCTTGGAACACCTCTAATAACTCTGGCAGAAGCTCCCCCCCATATGTTTTGTACATCTCTGTAGGTATACCATCCATGCCTGGAGCCTTTTCATTTGCCATAGAACTCACTGCTTCCTGCAATTCCTCCAATGTAATTGGCTCTTCCAGCCACTCTCTCTCCTCCTCCCCTAAGGTAACCCACTCCATTTCCTCTAGATAGTCTGTCAATAGATCTTCCGGATAATCTACCCTCGTACGATACAGCTCGGTATAGAAGGACTTCAACACATCCAGTATGTCCCCTGTTTCTCCAACCAGTGTCCCCTCTTTATCCTGCAATTGGTGGATGAACGCACCCTCCCGCTGAGGCCTAGCCATATTTGCCAACAGTCTGCCCGTCATTTCCCCCTCCTCATAATATTTTTGCTGCAAATCAACCTTTTATTAGCTGCCTGTTCCAGTTGATGTTCCTTTAGTAATTTTAGGGCTACCTTCCACTGGGCCTTCGTTTCTGCTGTATTATTAGCTACATGAGTCTCCTCGGATAATGTCACCCTTTCCAGTAGATGTTTTCCCACCTGTCGTGATCTATTTTTAATGGTCGTGATTTCCCGGATATACACCCCCCTGATATTCGCCTTCATAGCATCCCATAAGATATCTATAGGTACCGTACCTTTATTAAACTCAAAGTACTCCTGCAAGCTCGCAGTTATTATCTCCTCCCCCACTAGTCGTATCCAGAACGGATTTAGCCTCCAATGCAGTCTTAGCCCCCCTATTTGCGGACTAGTTTGAACTTTCAATATCATTGGGGAGTGATCAGACAGTGACCTTGGCAGATATTCCACCCCTTCCACACACTCAATCCCTAACCCGTTACTAAACATCAAATCTATTCTAGACAACGATCCATAAGTAGATGACACACAAGAATATTGCGTAGTAGAGGGCCACTTTGCCCGCCAAATATCCGTGTACCCCACCTCTATCATGTACTTCCCAAACCGCGTCAGAACAGCCTCACCTACCCCCCCCCCCCCTTTTGGAAATTTATCACGTCTTATATCCATTACATTGTTGAAGTCTCCCATAAGTATAGTCGGGACCATCGGCCAACTAGCCAGCCTTTCCAACACTTCTCTTATTGGAACCACCGAGTATGGGGGAGGCACATACAGTACCACTATTATACATTCCCAATTAAACAACTTACAATGTACCCCTACATATCTGCCCTCTCCATCTTTAAAGGAAGCCAAACAGCAAAAAGGTACATCCCTATGAACCAGGAGACTAACCCCCCTTGAATATGTGGAATGATAGGAGTGAAAGCTGTGTCTAATCCACACCCTATGTGCCTGCTGCACAGTATCAGCGGTAAGATGCGTTTCCTGTAGTCCCATCACTCCAGCAGACTGCCCTTTCAGAAAGTCAAATATAGCTCGCCGTTTTGTTGCCTCTCCCATACCTCTCACATTCCAGGACAAAAGATTTACCCTACCCCCCATCTATCCATTTTTTTTATCTGACAGAGGCCATTACCCTTGAATCCAGTGCCAATCAGAGCGTACTGCATTTCCAACTCCCTTTCCCTCCAAAACATTCTCCTCCCTCCACCCCCCTCCCTAGCCCGCCCAACATTCCAGAAACTTACCCTCCAAAGAGGGCCCGGGCTGATGAAGAAAACTCCACCAATGTGACTGTTCAGCTTCCCATTTACACTGCAGAAACACATCTTTTCCCACAATATAAACCTGAGAACCACAAACCTCCCGCCACCTTACTACCATAGATATATAGCATTTTAGTGACTCCAACATCTTCAATTAACCTGACATCTCTGTCTTTCCTTCAGCATTATAAACATAGAGGCTACAGCCCCAAATTAGAACATTAAATAAAATGCAGAAAAAACAATGCCTTATTCCCCTGTGCGGCGCATCCTCCTTTTTCATAGTAAGCAGAGTCCCCTCTTCAACCATCCACCTGATAATCACGCAGCAACTTCCTCTCGATTCTGACGAAGGCGATCCTCGTGACTGTCCAGCCATCTTAACGCATCTTTTGAGTTCTCAAAAAATTGTACAGATCCCAGCGCCGCAACTCGAAGTTTCGCCGGGTACAACATGGAGTATTGAACACGCAGATCCCTCAGTCGTCGTTTGATATCCAGAAATTGCATCCTTCCTTTCTGGACCTCTACAGAAAAATCCGGGTAAAATGACACTTTCACACCATTCACCCGTATATCCTGCTTTTCCCGGGCCTGGCGAAGAATTAAATCTCTGTCCTTATAATGAAGCAGCTTTACCAGTACAGGTCTTGGCGGCCGTCCAGGTGGACCCGGGCGAGTTGGTACTCTATGGGCTCTTTCCACCGCAAACAATGGTGTCAACGACTCCTTGCCAAACACCTCCAGTAACCATTTTTCGAAATAGGAATCCGGATTGGACCCTTCCACTTTTTCGGGTATTCCCACCATCCGTACGTTATTGCGACGTAAACGGTTCTCCAGGTCATCCGTTTTAGATAACAGATAAGTAACATCCACAGCTACCGCATTTACATCTCTCCTCATGGGCAGCATTCTGTCTTCCACATCACTGACTCTACCTTCCACCGCTGTTGTACGCTCCGACACCTTCTGCAGATCGTGCCGTATTATGGAAATATCCTCCTTTATTCCGCCCACCTGGCAAGTGAGTTTAGCTAGTGTGGCATTACATAGGCTTACCGCCGAAAAAACATCTGCCAACGTAGGCCCAGGCTTATTTGAATTGTGCGGGCCTCGATCCAGCCCTCCTCCTGAGCTGCCTGCAACATCTTCTCCATTCTCCTCCTCCTCCTCTGAGTCCACCTGTGCCTGCAGCGGTTCATATCTGGACCCGGAGCAGCCTGCCTGCTTTTTCCCTCCTCCTGTCATCTCTCCTCCAGCATCTGCCTTCACGGGTGTCTTTCTGGCAAAGCGCTCCAGTCGGGATGCCGCCGCCCCTCTCAAGTCTCTGCTCTCTGCCATCACGCACATGTCGGCGCCATCTTGTAATCCCAGCTCACCTTCCTCTGCCGCCTTAGACTTCCTTGAACGGGTCATTACAGCCTCCAGATTCTACAGAATAGTGTCACCAGGTTCTCCTCCTTCTCCCCTCTCTGCACAGGTATGTCTTTGTTAGAGGAATTTAGCCACAGGATGTGTTTCAGGATATCGGCAGCGGGAGCTCCGGTTCCTGCGTCCGCTCACATATGCCGCTAAGCCACGCCCCCCAGGCCCATATCTCTGTTGACTACTGATATCAAAATACTAGCCAAGTTATTAGATCTTTGACTTTCCAAAGTTATAGCCACAATGATGAATTCGGGTTTATGGCGGCACAGTCTATACCAGTAAATATACACAGTGTATATTTAAATCTTCAATTTCCAGTTAATAATTTGTGTGAGAGGGTATTTTGTTCGTTGGATGCCAATAAGTCATTCAACAGCATTTAATGGGATTACCTATGGTTGGTATAAGAGAAATTGAGTTTGGGATCTTATTTTACCTCTTGGTTCTGCCTACTCAATGAAATCCAAGTGCCAGAATCATTGGCTGTTTAACAGAGTCATTCGCATTGGGCAGGGGAAATCGCCAGGGATACCCTTTGTCCCCCTTGCCTTGACCATTGATCACAATACATTTCTTTATTGATAAACAAATAAGATCACACAAATGAAAAACATCTAAAAACACTATATGACAACATGAATTACACATAATATGGTCTCACCTTAAGGGCTATCCCAAAAAAATATATAGGGGAACAGATAAGTTCTCATATCTGACTTTAAATACTGGTATTGTTTTGGAATACAAGCTACTCTAGATACAGTTTATTAAGTTTGCCAATCACTTGTTCTTTATGCTATGCCAAAGAGCTCCTTCCAACAGCCATCAAACCCTGATCTTTCCCACCAAAGAAACAAAAATGAATAGTCATATGATTTTTCATTGAAACTGTAATAGTAGCTTTTCTTTAAGATATACCATTCAGCCATAACATTAAAACCACTGACAGGTGAAGTGAATAGCAATGATTATCTCATGACACATGCACCTGTCAAGATATGGCATATATTAGGCAGCAAGTGAATATTCAGTTTTTGAAGTTGGATCTCATCTTCTGTAGCGAGGGTCAAATTATGATGGCTAGACGACTCGGTCAGAGCATCTCCAAAACGGCAGGTCTTGTAGGGTGTTCCCAGTATGTAGTGGTTAGTACCTACTAAAATTGGGCTAAGGAAAAACAGCTGATGAACCGGTGACAGGGTAATGGGGGCCCACAGCTCATTGATGCATGTTTGATGTGAAGGCTAGCCCTTCTAATCCGATCCCACAGAAGAGGTACTGTAGCACAAATTGCTGAAGAAGTTCATGCTGGCTATGAAAGATAGGTGTCAGAATACACAGTGCATTGCATCGGCTGTGTATCCAATCGGTCAGAGTGCCCATGCTGAGAACTGTCCACCGTCGAAAGCGCCTACAATGGGGACATGGAGAAATGGACAGTGGCCTAGTCTGATGAGTTATGTTTTCTTTTACATCATGTGGACAGCCGAGTGCATTTGCATCCGGGGGAAGAGAAAGCACCGTGATGCACTATGGGAAGAATGCAAGCTGGCAAAGGCAGTGTGATGCTCCGGGCAGTGTTTTGCTGAGATACCTTGGGTCCCGGCATTCATGTGGATGATGCTTTGACACGTACCACTTACCTATACATTGTTGCTGATCAAATACACCCCTTTATGGCATCGATATTCCCTAATGGCAGTGGCCTCTTCAGCTGGATAATGCACCCTGCCCCATGGCAAGAACTGTTTAGGAACATGACAAATGTTTCAAGGTGTTGACTTGACCTCCAAATTCCCAGGATCTTAATTCAATCTACCGGATGCGCTGATAAAACAAGTCTGAATTATGGAGGCCCCACCACGCAACTTAATGGATCTGCTGCTAACATCTTGGTGCCAGATACTACAACCACAGGACACCTTCAGATGTCTTGTAGAGTCTATTCCTCGACGGATCAGAGCTGTTTTGGCGGAATGAGGGGGACCTAGGCAGGTGGTGTTAATATTATGGCTGAATAGTAAATGTTTTCTTTTAACTCACTAATTTTTTCATTTTAAATACATATAGCATTGGCAGTAACAGAGAATGTGTCTATTAAATATCTTAATAATGTGCTCACTTATTCTGAATGTCTAATAATGTAATCTGTTTCGCATAAATTATTGCTTTGACATCTTATATTTTCTGCAGAAGTTTGTCCAGGAGTAAAGCCTCAGATAGTCACAGGAACCCTGAGAGGGTTGGATCAGTTGTTAGGAGACTGTCATTGGTAAGTCTCTTTATTTTTCTGTGCTTGTGGTGGAACATACCAACCAACCACATATTAGACACATGTGGGGCTTGGTTTACAAAAATGACAAAAAGAAAACGTGAAAATGTATCCCAGAGGAACCAGTCAGATTCCACTTTTCATTTCTCAGAGGCCCTTTTAAAATCAAACCGCAACAGCTCCACTTTTCCTTTGCACTAGCTCTGATAAATCTCCCGTTAAATGTCTATGTCAATATTTTATAAAACTGTATATTTTTTTTCTAATATTAATATTTAAGTAATCATTGATTTAATCCATAATCCTATGGCAAAACTATTTAAGGAGGAATTTCAGTGAGATTGCCATTTAGGGTATGTTCACACGCTAGCTGGCTTTTACGGCTGAAATGACAGACTGTTTAGGAGGAGAAAACAGCTGCCTCGTTTCAGCCGTAAAAGCAGCTCCTCGTATTATGCGAGGCGTCTTTGACGCCTGTAATCTTGAGCTGCTCTTCATTGAGTTCAATGAAGAACGGCTCAAATTACGTTGCAAAGAAGTGCCCTGCACTTCTTTGCCGAGGCAGTCAATTTACGCGTCGTCGTTTGACAGCTGTCAAACGACGACGCGTAAATTACAGGTCGTCTGCACAGTACGTCGGCAAACCCATTCAAATGAATGGGCAGATGTTTGCCGACGTATTGGAGCCCTATTTTCAGACGTAAAATACGCCTCGTTTACGTCTGAAAATAGGTCGTTTGAACCCAGCCTTATTGGTACATCAGACGGTAGAACAGCAGCGGCAGACATTTTTGTGACCACAGTAAGTGCCAATATATTGCCTATCACTTTTGAATTAGCTTCTCAGAAACTGATCAGAAAAAATAATCGAAAGACTCATCACGTATCCGTTAAACCAATACCACTATGGCCTATGGGTGACGGATGCCACTGTTAGGCATCTGTCACAGCCTCTGTTTAACGTATACATTGGGAGCTTTTCCCAGCATATACATTAAACAGAGACAAAAAACGTGATGTGAACATAGCCTAACAGAAGAGGACAACTCTGACTTATATTTACAGGTATGTTGTGGAGTGGTGGACGCGGATGCTCTTTTAGTAGATTCATTTGACAGTCCTGATATGTTATTACTCAAAAGATAATCGTATAAATTCTACTTTCATGCAAACAGCATCTGTTGAATAAAAGGAAAATACTATTTAGATCTGAACGTATGATTGTAAAAGTATATCATGTATTCATTTAGTGACAGGTAATTGTAATATTTTCATGATGACAGGAAAGGAAAGACAACCCCCGTCTGCGGTCAGCCTCCAGTCCATCACTTAATGGTGCTGTGTCACCCCATGATTTCAGTGCACTCAAGATTCTGCGCAATTTGCAAGGGAGAGTAAAAGAACTACGGGCAGATAATGGAGGATACCATGGCAGGAGCATGGAGGATCTGAGTATGCTAAGAACTGACCTGGGAGGCTCATACCGAGACAAAGTAAGTGAAAAAAAATATTCTGCACGGTGCAGGTATGCCACCAGGGAAATGTGGTATTACTCTTTGATCCTGCTTCTTTTGGGTTGTGTGGGCAGCATACAGTATGCCAGTAAATAATCTGTTGCTTGTATCAACTCAGTTTGGTACGTCAACTGTGCTGATTTGCATTATCATTAAGTAATACATGCTATTGTTAAAGAAAATAATGATTAAACTTAAAGGTTTTGTCTGGTCTAGAAAACAATTTTTTTAAATGCCCTATAGAGGGTGTTTCCAAAATCAAAATTTCTCACTAATAGGCTATGTTCATATCTGCATCGGAGGCTCAGTAAGGAACCGGCGTCACATAAGCCATCGTTTTGCATGGAGTGCTTTTTTCCCCCTCAAAATGACGGCTCACTCGGCAGAACTTGACAAACACCTTTATAAGTCAATGGGGTCTGTCGGGCGTTGCTGGTGTCCAACAGGCATCTGATCCGTCAAAGCGTTGTGGCTTCTGTTATAAACGTAAACCACAACATAGATGTAAATAGAACCTTAGCCACACTGGAGATTAGCTACAAAGCGCATCTTTCTCTGGAGGACACAACACATCCATGGGTTAACCAGTCAGCCCTTTGATTTCAAAGGACACTGTGTAATGCTACAATTCCTCTATGGCGGCGCTGCATGGAAACTAAAGATTTACAGCCGGATTCTATCACAGATTACAGCCGATCCCTGGGAGTAATTTATCAGCAGGGGACCTTTCTAACAATATGTCTGTTTTTGAAAGAGCTGGCTGTTAAATAGTTGCCACCCAGATTTCTTATACTACAGAATGGCAATTTACGGCTTTGTTGAAATGTAAAGATTTTGATATTGTGCTCTACTGATGTTACATAGCACATATAACAAATAAAAAATTATATTTATTTTCTGATTTTAGAGACCTATTATAATGGAACGATCCATGTCACAGATCCAAGGATATATGAGGAAATAAATGTTGTGGGATTTGAGACTACGAGAGAAAGTTAGACATCGAGATTAGAACCAATAGCTATGCTAATCTCTTTATTCCTTTGGTGGCACAATGAACTAATGTAAAGAAAATGTATTTTTGCTTTACTAATGTAAACTAATTTACTATGAACTTTTGCCAGTGTGGAACAACATAATCGAAGGAAAACATGAAACTTTATGTTACACTGAATTTATGTTATATACTGTGAAAATCAGGATTTAGAAATAATATGGAACTGTACAGTAATCCACCATGGTTTGGTGTAATAACATGGTTTGTGTGCGTTATTTATATGTTAGGATGCAAAAAATATGACACTGCTCTCTATCATTTTTATATATGGTAATATGGGTTTGTATTTTGTTTTTATTTTTCAATTAAAACACTCTTTGTATTTTGTTTTACCTTTGCTGTTTTCTTACAATGAAATGTATGGAACCTATCCTGAATCATATTGCTGCTCCCCTCTCCTTCTTCATTTCTAAATACTAAAGCTGGCCATACACAAGATAGCCATCGGCTAAACGCTTGTTTGTCCGACTCCATTATAACCAGGCAGGCTCAGCTCGGCTGATCGTGCAAAAGGGGAATAAGCCACTTGAAGACTTGTCTGGCAGCAGCTTTTTTTCCCACAGGAGCAAAGGATTGAGCATGTTGGATTTCAGCATTCTTCTATCCCCAAATCTGCCATCAGGAGAGAGCCTAGAGGCCCATACACATTAGATAGTTGGCCGAAATTGGAGGGTTCGGTCAAGTGTTATCTTATGTGTATGACCAGCTTAAAGAGTAACTGCCGTTTCATAAGACTTTTGACATGTCATAGTGACATGTTGACAGTCAAGCGCAGTGCCCCTTCAACTGTAATGGTAAGATGGGGTCAAGTTTATAAGCCCATCTACAACTACAACTAACGAGCTGAAGTTATCCCAAAAAAGCTGAAGGGGCACTGCGCTCTGCTGAACGCTTTTGCTCCTTCGTTTCAGCGATCGGTGGGGGTCTCAGCACCCGGACCCCCACCAATCAAAGACTCTGATATCATTAGCTGGAACCTAGCCCCAGCTATGAGGGAAATAATAGCTAACTTTATGGGAATAGCCATATGTCATCAACAGGGAAAAGGAAGTGTCTGGAGCAACTCGGTGACAATGGAATACACAAGATGATTGATGTCACCTGATGCATGTCTGGACTTTTGCCATGTAAGCCAAAAGAAACAGCACTGGTTTCAGACACGCCGTTCTTTGCTGTGGTGTTCCCTTAATGTTCCTAAAAAGAACCTGAGAGCAAATAATTGACTTTATATTTACTTTATATTTCCTTTATCGCACCTAATTACTGTGTAGGGACTGAATGTTTGTTTGGCTAAAATGAATGTTCATGTTAACAATGGGATTGTGCTGATGCATGTGACCTAAAATGTAATTCTCTTTTTAACATACGGTAAAGTGTGCACCAAGGGGCACCATTAACCCAGGGCAGCACCAGCCATGAGACTAGATGAGAATCTTGCCTCATGCGACCCCGTTTAAGGGCATAACGGGGAAGGAAAAATCTGGGGACAATAAATGAACTCACATCTTGTAGTGTCCATGGCCGCAGGCCGTCGGGTTTACTCACGCAGCCAAGGATCAGTGAGCGCTCGCTCTCATCGCCTTCCAAGGAGACGCCAGCACTCACTTCCAATCCAGTCTGCTATGTCCTGTAGGGTGCGCGCGCATGCTCATGCCCGGTCTTAAAGGGCAGGCGCGCGCACATGTGAAACAATCATCATCATCAACTACACATGATTCCTGGACTATAAGAAGGGCCCTGCCTGAGCGTTGTTAGTGTATCCCAAGTCTGTCTTGTAAATGGTCCTTTAGTGTTTTCCCGTTCCAGTTGTTAACCGTGCCCTGTAGTGTTAGAGTTGTGCGCTACTGCACCTGCTGTCGTTTTCCGCGTCCAGTGTCATTTGCCATGTCGTGTCTTCTGCCACGTCCAGTGTCGTCTGCCACGTCTAGTACTGTCCGCCACGTCTGGCGCAACCTGCGGCACCTCCCTTCATCCGTGCTGAAGCCACAGCCACTGTCTGGACTAGTTCAGGTACCCGTGTGTTACGAACTGCTATAGACTTTTGTATAGACTATGACTAGGCCAGCTGCTTCTCCGCTACGGTGGAGCGACCTAGTGGGTCCACATACCCGGTGATCGTGACACATCTGTAGATGTGCTGCTCTCTACACCACATAGGAACCACGGTCGCTCAGCAGCTTACACGGTAACTGTGGCAATGAGCAGCTACTTACAGTGGATATAAAAAGTCTACACACCCCTGTTAAAATGCCAGGTTTTTGTCATGTCAAAAAATCAGTACAAGATGAATCATTTCATAACTTTTTCCACCTTTAATATGACTCATAATCTGTACAATTCCATTGAAAAACAAACAAATCATTTAGAGGGGAAAAATAAAACAGGGAGATATGCTGCCGACACAGAAATGTATAGGGACGATCGCTTCGTCCCCATACATTATTGATCATTGCTCCTTTTGAAAGAAGCAAACGAGCGGCCTTGTTGAACGGCGCTCGTTTTCAGGACCATAAATTACATTGTGTAAAGGCCCTTTTACACGGGCCAATGATCGGTCGAACAAGCGCTCATACGAATGCTTGTTTCCGATTATTGGTCCATGTAAGCAGGACAGTGATCAGCTGATGAACCAGCAAATGCTCATTCAACGGCTGACCATTTTTATGGAAAATGTGGTCGCTAGTCGGCAGGACATCTGGTTCGTCCCGATCCTTGCTGTTAAAATGGAGCAAACGAGCGCCAATCGACATGATATATTGTCGATCGGCGCTCATTTACCATGCAGAAAATGTGCCTCTATAAAAGGGCCCTAACTGCTAACTTCCCACTGCTATCAGCCGGACCAGCACTTCTTTAGGCTCTGTTCACTGCGTCTGAGGCTTCGTTAGTAGTCTCCGTTGCAGATTCTGTGATTTGTCGGAAAAAATAGTTCTGCATGCATGACAGAAAGCATTAAAGTTTATGAAGTAGATTTATTAAAACTGGTGCAAACGAAAAGTGTAGTAGTTGCTCAGGGCAACCAATTAGGTCACTGCTTTCATTTTCCAAAGAGCCTCTGAAAAATCTGATTGGTTGCTTTGGGGAACTGTACCAGTTTTGATAAATCTCCCCACAGGCTTTCATCAGGTGTCGTTAGTGTGCGTTATTTGACGGATCCGGCGCTTCTGTTATGTTCATTATTCTGTTCCTATGACAGAACAAAATAACAAAAATACGAGCGCACATGTGAACGGATTCCAAGTGTGAATCAATGTTTAAAATAAATTTCTTTCAATATATTCAAATACTTTGTTAATTCATATAAAGTTATAGATAAACGTATCTAATGTCTCATTGCACATGCTTGATGGAAATTCATTGTATTTAGCAGTATCTTTGTATAGATTTATATAGAAATTTCATCAAATAGGAGTAACTGCTTTAACTGGTTTTCCAGACCCTTATCTGACATCGGCCGTGTATATTTATGGCGCTATCGGGAACTACTTCCCGCAATTTTCCATATATGTATGGTGTGCTTATGGCACAGGACTAATAGGATTCCTACAAACGCTATGCTGACAGACATAGCACCAATCCCTTTTCCCAATTAAAAATGCTTTACTATGTCAAAAAATCTAGAGAAAAAAAGTACACACAATTAGTAGTGCTGCCTCCGTAGTGACCTGAACTATGAAATTATCATGTTATTTAACCTGCATGGTGAATGGCGTAAAAACCAAACAGCAATTTCACTGTTCCTGTAATGGCCGGAAGGAGGTGAAGGGAAAGTGAGCCCTAATCTACCCACCGCCCTGTCCCTGCCTACTTGCAACGACTCGCCCTAGGCGACGAGGTACAACTGGGCGGCGGTCCCTACGCTGTCTAAGTGCACAGGAAAACAAACAGGGAACATGCAAGGGAAGGGGCAGTAGCCACGGAACGCCACGAAGAAACGGAGCGGCGAACGGACAGTCAGGACCAGGACGAAGTGAGTACACCCAAGCGGGCAAGGAGACAGAAGCAAGCCAGGGGCAAAGCAAAGCAGGTCAAGCAGAACTGCAGCAAGGCAGAAGCACGGCAGAAGCAGGCTGGAGCAAGCAGCAGTGGGGCCAGGAATCCAAAAGAATTACAAGCACTGAGGGAGAGAACAGGGCAGGTAATAAAGGACAGGGGGCGGAGCTAACTCCGACAGACCAGGCCGCGATAGGCTCTCCCACTCCTGAGCCTGCCACCCTGGTTGGTGGGAGATGGTGTCAGTCGAACAGGTCTGGCCTCAGGTGTGGATTGATTAATCCCAGGAGTATACCTAGATGAAGTACCTGGCAGATCCCTAACAGTACTCCCCCTTTTATGAGGGGCCACCGGACCCTTACTAAGGGGACCCGGTTTAGTGGGGAAGAGAAGGTGGAACCTCCTGATCAATACCCCAGCGTGAACATCACGGGCAGGTACCCAAGTCCTCTCCTCCGGCCCGTATCCTCTCCAATGGACCAGGTACTGGAGGGAGCCCTGGACCATCCTACTGTCCATAATCTTGGCCACCTCGAATTCCACCCCCTCAGGGGTGAGAACGGGAACAGGAGGTATCCTCGAGGGGGACCAGGACGGGGAGCAGCGTTTAAGGAGGGAGGCATGGAAGACGTCATGTATGCGAAATGATGGGGGGAGCTCCAGACGGAAGGATACAGGGTTGAGGACTTCAATGATCTTATAAGGTCCAATAAATCGGGGAGCAAACTTCCTGGACGGGACCTTAAGGCGCAAGTTCCTGGACGACAACCAGACCAAATCCCCGACGACAAACCGGGGGTTAGCAGAACGTCTACTATCCGCCTGAATCTTTTGTGCGCTCTGGGACGCCTCTAGGTTCTTCTGAACCTGGGCCCAGACGGTGCACAGTTCCCGATGAACATCCTCTACCTCAGGATTATTGGAACAACCAGGGGAGACGGAGGAGAATCTTGGGTTAAACCCGAAATTACAGAAAAACGGGGAGACCCCTGACGAGTTACTGACCCGGTTATTCAAGGAAAATTCAGCAAGGGGAAGGAATGAGACCCAATCGAATTGACAGTCAGAGATGAAACACCTTAAATATTGTTCCAGGGATTGGTTGGTCCTTTCCGTTTGGCCATTAGTTTCGGGATGGAAGGCGGAGGAGAAGGACAGATCAATCTCCAACTTTTTACAAAAAGCTCTCCAAAATAAGGAAACAAATTGTACCCCTCTGTCAGAAACGATATTGACTGGGGCCCCATGGAGACGCAGGATGTGTTTCACAAACAAAGAAGCTAACGTCTTGGCGTTAGGTAGCTTCTTAAGGGGCACAAAGTGGCACATCTTGCTGAAGCGGTCGACTACCACCCACACCACCGACTTGCCCTGAGATGGAGGCAAATCGGTGATAAAATCCATGGAGATATGGGTCCAAGGTCTCTGGGGAATGGGCAAGGAACGTAGTAGGCCCGCAGGTCGGGACCTAGGGGTTTTGGACCTAGCGCAAACCTCACAAGCGGCGACGTAAGCCCTAACGTCTTTAGGCAACCCAGGCCACCAATAGTTTCTGGTAATGAGGTGTTTGGTGCCCAAGATGCCAGGATGACCAGATAGAGCGGAGTCATGGTTTTCCCTGAGTACCCTCAGCCGGTATTGCAGGGGAACAAACAGTTTGTCCCCAGGGACGTTCCCGGGAGCTGCACCCTGATCAGCCGCGATATCAGAAGCTAAATCAGAATCCGTGGCAGAGACGATTATACCAGGGGGTAAAATACAAGCAGGATCCTTCTCAGAAGGAGGATTGGCCATGAAACTACGTGACAGAGCATCAGCCTTAATATTCTTGGACCCAGCCCTATAGGTAACCAAGAAATTAAATCTGGTAAAGAATAGTGCCCACCGAGCTTGTCTAGGATTAAGCCTCCGGGCCGATTCTAGGAAAACCAGATTCTTGTGATCCGTAAGGACCGTTACCTGGTGTCTGGCCCCCTCCAGGAAGTGCCGCCACTCCTCAAAAGCCCATTTAATGGCTAGAAGTTCGCGGTTGCCAATATCATAGTTACTCTCCGTGGGCGAAAACTTCCTAGAGAAGTAAGCACAGGGGCGGAGATGGGTGAGGGAGCTGGTACCCTGGGACAAGACGGCCCCCACTCCCACCTCGGAAGCGTCAACCTCCACAATAAATGGCTCCTCTTGGTTGGGCTGAATCAGCACGGGGGCCGAGATAAAGCACTTCTTGAGGGTCTCAAAGGCCTGGACGGCCTCAGGGGGCCAATGGAGGACATCGGCACCCTTGCGGGTAAGGTCCGTAAGAGGCTTAGCGACGACCGAGAAGTTGGCAATAAATCTCCTGTAATAGTTGGCGAACCCTAAAAAACACTGTAACGCCTTAAGGGAGGCAGGTTGGACCCATTCCGCCACAGCCTGAACCTTGGCAGGGTCCATGCGGAATTCATGAGGAGTGAGGATTTGCCCTAAAAATGGTATCTCCTGTACCCCAAAGACACATTTTTCAGTCTTAGCAAACAGATTATTCTCCCGAAGGACCTGGAGCACCTTCCTGACATGCTCCACGTGGGAGGACCAGTCCTTGGAAAACACCAGTATGTCATCAAGGTACACAACAAGAAAATTACCCAGGTACTCTCTCAGGATTTCATTAATAAAATTCTGGAAGACAGCAGGGGCATTACACAACCCAAAGGGCATGACCAGGTATTCGAAATGACCCTCGGGTGTGTTGAACGCAGTTTTCCACTCATCCCCCTCTTTGATGCGGATAAGGTTATATGCCCCCCGTAGATCGAACTTAGAAAACCATTGGGCTCCCTGAACCTGATTAAAAAGATCCGGAATCAAAGGAAGTGGGTACTGGTTCCTTACGGTGACCTTATTCAGGTTACGATAATCAATGCACGGCCTAAGACCACCATCCTTCTTCCCCACGAAGAAGAAGCCAGCACCTACAGGAGAAGTCGAGGGGCGAATGAAACCCTTGGCCAGGCATTCTTGGATATATTCCCTCATAGCTTTACGTTCAGGACATGAAAGATTAAATATCCTCCCCTTAGGAAGCTTGGCACCAGGCACCAAATCGATAGCGCAATCGTAATCTCTATGGGGGGGCAACACCTCGGAGGCCTCCTTAGAAAACACATCGGCGAAGTCCTGAACAAACTCAGGAAGCGTGTTTACCTCCTCCCGGGGAGAAATAGAGTTAACAGAAAGACATGACATAAGACATTCATTACCCCATTTGGTGAGATCCCCAGTATTCCAATCAAACGTGGGATTATGCAACTGCAACCAGGGAAGGCCTAAAACCAGATCAGACGATAATCCCTGCATCACCAGTACAGAGCACTGCTCCAAATGCATGGAGCCAACAAGGAGTTCAAAAACAGGAGTATGCTGAGTAAAATAACCATTAGCAAGGGGAGTTGAGTCGATTCCTACTACAGGGATAGGATAAGGTAAATCAATACAAGGCATCTTTAGAGACATAGCAAATTCCGCAGACATGATATTAGCAGATGACCCTGAATCCACGAAAGCACTGCCCGTGGCAGCCCGGCCAGCAAACGAGACCTGAAAGGGAAGCAAAATTTTATTGCGTTTCACATTAACGGGAAATACCTGTGCGCCCAAGTGACCTCCCCGATGATCACTTAGGCGCGGAAGTTTTCCGGCTTCTTATTCTTGCGCCTGGGACAGGTGTTCAGTAGATGCTTGTCGTCCCCACAGTAGAAGCAGAGACCATTCATTCTGCGAAACTCCCTACGTTGTCGAGGGGACATGGAGGCCCCGAGTTGCATAGGTACCTCCGAGTCCTCCGTGGAGGGGCGAGGAGACGGGACCTCGGGGGGGATCGCAGAAAAGTCAGAGGGGAGCACACTGAAGCGTTCTAGCTGACGTTCCCTGAGACGTCGGTCAAGTCGTACTGCTAGGGCCATAACCTGGTCAAGGGAGTCAGACGAGGGGTAGCTAACCAGCAGATCCTTCAGGGCGTCAGATAATCCTAACCTAAACTGGCACCTTAGGGCCGGATCGTTCCACTGAGAAGCTACGCACCACTTCCTAAAATCAGAACAGTATTCCTCAACCGGTCTCCTACCCTGACGTAAGGTCACCAGCTGACTCTCGGCTAAGGCAGTCCTGTCAGTCTCGTTGTAAATGAGTCCGAGGGCAGAGAAAAAACGATCAACAGAGGAAAGTTCAGGGGCGTCAGGAGCCAAGGAGAAGGCCCACTCTTGGGGCCCTTCCTGGAGTCGGGATATGATGATACCCACCCGCTGGTTCTCGGAACCTGAGGAGTGGGGCTTTAGGCGGAAATACAGTCTGCAACTCTCCCGGAAGGAGAGAAACGTCTTACGGTCCCCTGAGAACCGGTCAGGTAACTTGAGGTCGGGTTCTAGAGGTGAGGTGAGGGGTACTACTAAAGCAGCGTCACCCTGATTGACCCTTTGGGCCAGGGCCTGGACCTGTAGGGAGAGGCCCTGCATCTGCTGGGCCAGGGTCTCAAGGGGGTCCATGATAGCGTCAGCGTAGGAGAAATGGTAGACTAGGTAAGGGCTTGTAATTATGTAATGGCCGGAAGGAGGTGAAGGGAAAGTGAGCCCTAATCTACCCACCGCCCTGTCCCTGCCTACTTGCAACGACTCGTCCTAGGCGACGAGGTACAACTGGGCGGCGGTCCCTACGCTGTCTAAGTGCACAGGAAAACAAACAGGGAACATGCAAGGGAAGGGGCAGTAGCCACGGAACGCCACGAAGAAACGGAGCGGCGAACGGACAGTCAGGACCAGGACGAAGTGAGTACACCCAAGCGGGCAAGGAGACAGAAGCAAGCCAGGGGCAAAGCAAAGCAGGTCAAGCAGAACTGCAGCAAGGCAGAAGCACGGCAGAAGCAGGCTGGAGCAAGCAGCAGTGGGGCCAGGAATCCAAAAGAATTACAAGCACTGAGGGAGAGAACAGGGCAGGTAATAAAGGACAGGGGGCGGAGCTAACTCCGACAGACCAGGCCGCGATAGGCTCTCCCACTCCTGAGCCTGCCACCCTGGTTGGTGGGAGATGGTGTCAGTCGAATAGGTCTGGCCTCAGGTGTGGATTGATTAATCCCAGGAGTATACCTAGATGAAGTACCTGGCAGATCCCTAACAGTTCCTGGCCGTTTAAAAGTATTGTGCCCAAAAAAAACATGTATCCCCTTAGCCATAGATAGGGATACATGTGTGATCGCTGGGTGTCCGACCCCCCAGCGATAAGGAGAACGGGTACCGAAAGTCACCAAGAGCGCTGCATGAGATGCTTTGACTTCCGCGTTCTGTGTCCGGCAGCTCCATAGAGATGAATGGGATTCTTCTCCTCATGCGCGAGCGGCTCTCTATTGATCTCTATGGAGCTGCGGAACAAATAAGCCGGACCCAGTCCAGGCTTCTCATGTAGCGCTCTAGGTGACTTTCAGTCCTCTGTTCTCCTTATCGCTGGGGGGTCCCAGCGGTCGGACCCCCAGCGATCCCACATGTAGCCCCTATCCTGTGGATAGGGGATACATGTGTTTTATGGCAAACCCCTTTAACTAGTTAAATGTTGCGGTCAATAGCGACCGCTGCATTTATAGGGGTTTTTCTATGATGGACATTTATGACATATCCACATGATATGTCATAAATGTCAGATAGATGCGGGTCCCACCTCTGGGACCCGCACCTATCTCTAGAACGGGCGCCCCTAAACCTCGTTCTAGCTTTCTGTGCTCTCTCAGCCACTTGATTACATGTGGAGTTACTGAAACAGCGTAACTCGCGGAGCTACGCTGTTTCCGCAGCTCCCATAGAACTGAACAGTAGTTACGGAAACAGCGTAGCTCACGTCCTACACTGCTTCCGTAACTGAAATTCACTACTATGGGAGTTAGGGAAACAGCGTAGCTCAGCGAATTATGCTGTTTCACTAACTCCACATGGAACCAAGTGGTCGCTAGTTCAAGTCCCATAGGGGAACTAATAAAATGTGTAAAAAAACATTAGATACATTTTCAGGATTGTAAAAAAATTAAAATATATTAAACGTTAAAAAAAAAAAAAAAAAAAACTTTTCCCATTTTTCCCCAAGCACAATGTAAAAAATAAAATAATTTGGTATCGCTGCGTCCGTATAAGCCTGATCTATTACAATATGCCATTATTTAACTCACACGGTGAGTTTAAAAATGTAAAACATCAAAATGAAATAAAAAAAGTGATCAAAAAAATCGTATGTGCCAAAAAAACTATAGCTCGTCCCGCAAAAAATAAGCCCACACACCTCTCAATCGATGAAATTTTTTTAAAAAAAGTTATGCCTCTCAATGTGGTGAAACAGAAGAAATAATTTTTTAACAAATAATTTTTTTCCTATTTTCTGTTGTCTAAAACCTGGGTGCGTCTTATGGTCAGGTTGTCTTATAGTCCGAAAAATACGGTAATTTTGTTTTTAATTGTGCAAAAGTAGTTAAACATAAAAAAAACTCTAAACATTTGGTATTGCAGTAATCGTACTGACCACACAATACATTTATTTATTTTTTTAACTCGTTTTATTGAACACAACATACAGAGCATACAAGAAAGAAGGGCATTGTAAAAGATGAAGACATTACATGGAAGGAGTGTAGGTCATGCAGTCACAATACAGTCAGTCACATTACATCAAATCACCAGGGCGTAACCCTGCGAGTAGAAAACACTTCAACACAAGTATCTGCGTCCACTGAAATCGAGGACAGGGATTGTCAGCAGGACATAGCCGAGACCAGAGAATGTGTAGAGAACAGAGTGCACACCATTTTGCCGATACATCGACTTACCTGCAAACGCCGATGCTGCTGCAGAATCAACTGTAGCCTCTGTCGCCTGGTGCCGATGTGTCCTCGCTCGTCCTACACGATGCAGGACCTGGGGCAGGAAGTGACGTCACAGCATGATCTCTCGAGAACACGCTGTGTGTCTGTGCACTGCCAGAAGCTGGGTGTTAACGAAGAGAAGTGGATGATGCTGATTCGTCAGCATCATACACTTCTATTCACAACGCTCAGCTAGTAAAACAAGTAAAAACGCACAGATGTACACACACAATACACGCCCACTTGTACTTAACTTTAAACACGCCCACTTGTACTTAAGAAAGGCTCATTTGGACTTCCGGTTCCGGCGCTGGGGATGCAGGACGTGAGTGACTGAGCTCCCGCTCCGGTCCAGCCTGTAAGCTCGCAATAGTCGCTACGGCGACGATAATCAGCGGGGAAGTCACCAGCCCTGCACACGGCAGCATCATCGGTGGTGCCTGTATGGACAGGTACCTCCTCAGAAGCGCGCAGAAACCAGCCATGGAGGAATCAGCCGCGGCCGTGGTAAAGGGAGGTAAGATGGCGGCGCTTCCCGCCACTGCGACCCTGCTATACACACAGGAAGATGAGCTGCAGCACCATCAGTCCCAGCTTTCAAGCCCGGCAGAGCATGTACTGTCTGCTCTTCCAGTAGCCATTGACTATGTAACCCTGGCCCGTGAAGTAGCCAAACAGATAGCGCCAGACCTGCAAAAGGCGCTGGAAAAAACGGTGCAAGATTCTCTAAACCGCATGCATGCGGAGCTGGCACAAGTCACTATCAGAGCTGATGAGTTAGAACAGCGTATGACGCTGCTGGAGGATGAAAATGAACGCCTGCAATCCAAACTCAGAGGGGTGCTGTCTGTTACTACGCAGTTGGGGGACAAGGTGGAGGATCTGGAAAATCGCTCCAGGAGGAGCAACCTGCGGCTGGTGGGGCTGAAAGAAGCGGTGATATCTGCTGATTTGCAACGAGTGTGTGAGAGGACATTGCCGGAAGCCTTAGGTCTCCCCCGTCCATGCCGGGTGGAGAGGGCGCATAGAGTGGGGCCGGACCCCAGAAACCTCCCAGCAACAGCTGACCACAATTCACATCGTCCCAGACAAGTGATCTTCAAACTGTTGGATTACAATGACAAGGTGGCACTCATGAAAGCTTTCCGCAGCAGATCGCGTCCTTTGGAAATAATGGGCATGAAAGTGCTACTATTTGAGGATTTCTCGGCGGAGGTTGCAAAACGAAGGCGGGCTTTCAGCATGATCTGCACCGCGCTGTTCCAAGCGAGAATACGCTTTAGCCTGCAGTACCCAGCCATCCTGCGGGTGTTTCAAGAGAACGGGCGGAATAAGGTTTTCACCACTCCACAGGAAGCGGAGGACGCACTTGCGGAGCTTTGTGGGAACAGATCACAGCAAGAGGAGCGTCACAGTCCAGTACATAGTCCGCAGCGCAAGTCAAGAGAAGACAAAAGGAACCGGCTAAATATGGAGCGTACCTGGGCAGAAGCCTTAATGCCCACACCTGGAGGATCCCGGGGGGGGTCTAGCCGGAAATAGAGGGGACTCTCCGAAGCCGCAGAGGCGAACACGGGACCGCACCCGATCCACGTCTCCCGATTGACGGACGAAGTCCTTTTTGGCGCATTTTATTTAAGCTGTTGTGATGATGATTTTGTGGACGCTGTAGACCAATTGCAGATTCCGACCAGCTACAGATAAGTTTACAGATAATCTGAAAGTTATTGAGGGGGATATTTTGCGGTCTTATACAGCACTATGTACCGGTCAATAGTTGACCTATTGTTACAATGTTACAATGTTATCAAGGTTGAAGTATATGCATTCTGATATTTCCCTGCATTTTCACTGCAAGATATTTGTGAGGGAGTTAGATCAGGATCTGAGATTGTCCCTGGTGGGCGGGATTGACCGGGAGTGATACAATGCCTCCCCCACGCAAGGGATTAATGTTATCTGTTACAATGGCAGACTGAGGGAAAGTGTGGTAGGAGATAGGGGACACGGAGGTAGGGAAACCTTGAAGCGAAGCAAGGTTCATAGGGAAATGTGAGGATGCAATCCTAACGGACTCTAGGCTGTTAAAGTAATGATAAGGGAATGTACATAAGGGTGCGCAGGCGACAAAGAGGTACTGAGGGGGCAAGGGCAGGTGTTACTTCCTCATGGAAGGAGCCATATAGGCAAGCTGGGGGGGAGGGGGTGGGAGGGGCGCGTTCTGGCATAACAGAAAAAAGTGAAGTCACATACACCAGTGGGTATTAAGGGACTGCTAACCCTTGCCGCAGGTGATTTTATGATTTTGTTAGGTAAGGGCCGGTTGGCCTTGTTGGTTCTGGCTTACAAGCCAGGGTTTGGTTATGATGTTAATGTTAATGTTTGTACATGGCTCTTGGGAAAAGACGGATCTGACTCCCTGGACTCCACACGACTTTTAGGCACTTTAGCTCATCTTAAACACGGTCCAATAACATGAAAATAGTTTCTTGGAACGTTAAAGGGCTGAGATCCCCACAGAAACGGACTAAACTTTTAAGGCACATGAAACGATTGCATCCTGATGTGGCCCTATTGCAGGAAACTCACCTTACCGAGCCGGAGTTTAAGTATTTGCAAAAGTTCTGGGTGGGTCAGGTTTTTGGCTCGTCGGCAAGGGAGGGTAAGGCGGGAGTTATAATTCTCGTACATAAAAACTTTGCGTTTACACTGGTGTCCCAGGAGCAGGATGACGAGGGCCGTTGGATCCATCTAGTGATGGAGCATGAAGGGGAAACCATCAGTATTTATAATGTGTATGGCCCAAATACGGTTAACACTGGTTTTTTTGGTCACTTGGAAACCCAACTCCAGCAGGATCGCACTAGGTTTTTGATTTTAGGGGGAGACCTTAACACTGTAAAGTCTTCAAAGGAGGATAGGAGCGCAGGGACTAGTTCGCAGAGAAGCAGAGATAGGATCTTACCCGACTTTTTAAGACACACGGCCCTAATAGATGCGTGGAGGAGTTTACACCCAGATGCGCGGGAATATACACATTTTTCTCATGTTCATCAGTCATGGTCGCGTATTGATTATTTGTTAGTTAGTGACGCAATGGCGCGACGTTTACATGAAGCGGCAATTGAAGATCTAGTTATTTCGGACCATGCTCCGGTTACCATTACATTGGCTGACACAGTAGCTAGAGGAACGGATTTTATCTGGAGGTTTCCCGCTTTTCTGGCAAAGGACGAGGGCTTTACACAGAAGCTTAAGGGGTGGTGGATGGAATTTGATGGGGATAATGTAGCGCATCGCTCGGAACCGTCATTGTATTGGCGTACAGCCAAGGCGGTAATAAGAGGGAAAATCATGCAGTATATGTCTAATCTTAAATGTAAGACGACCGAAGGATACAAGGCAGCGAGCGACAGATTGCGGCGTGCGTACACAGCATTCCTACATTCGCCATCAATGCTATTGGGGGAGGAATGGAAGGAAGCCAAGCGACAGTTTGATCAATGGTTAGACAAAAGAGAGAGTATTTACCGGTCCCAATTTGATGCTGATTTAATGCATTTCGGCAATAAGGCGGGCAAATTATTAGCGCGGTTAGCAAAGGGGAGGTATGCACCGGCACATATTTCAACACTTAAAGAATCAAACGGAACTCCTACCTCGGACCCAAAAAAAATCAATACCATATTAAGTAAATATTGCCAAGCCCTTTACTCAGAAACACCCATAGATCTCCAAAAAGGGAGGGAATTTTTGGAAAAGGTGAAGTTGCCAGGGCTCACCCAGGAGCAGAATGGTCATTTGAGCGCGGAGATTACACTAGAGGAAGTTTGGAGCGCCATTAAAACATTATCTAACGGAAAGGCCCCGGGTCCGGATGGATTCACAGGGGAGTTTTTAAAATCTCTGAGAGAAGAAATCAGCCCTACCTTGGTGGCATACTATAATACTTTACTAGGAACGGGAGCTTTACCAGCAGAGGCCAAGGTAGCGCATATAAAGGTGTTACCCAAGAAGGGGAAGAATCCTCTTGACCCGGGGTCGTACCGCCCCATCTCGCTGATAGATCAAGATCAGAAATTGCTCACAAAAATTTTGGCCAATCGACTGGCTATGTATCTACCCATACTGGTGGGGAAATCTCAGGTAGGCTTTGTAAAGGGCAGGGCTGCAGTGACAAATTTACGCAAGGTATTGACGGTGCTAGAAACTGTCAGGCACGATCCCCAGCCAGGTACCAGGCTGGCACTTTTAGCGCTAGACGCAGATAAAGCCTTTGATAACATACAATGTGAATGGCTTGGGATGGTGCTAGACAAAATGAACATTCAGGGAGATTTCCGGGTCTTCCTGAAGGGAGTCTACAATAGCCCGCAAGCACGGGTTCACTCCTCGGGGTTCCTATCAGATCCCTTCCAATTACATAAAGGAACACGACAGGGTTGCCCCCTATCGCCCCTGCTATTCAATCTAGCACTGGAACCTATGGCCAGATTCTTGGAGGAATCGGATATGTTCAGAGGCATTCAAGTGGGATCTTGTGCAGTGAAATTAGCCCTGTTCGCTGATGATGTCATACTTTTTATGTCAAACCCTCAGGAGCATTTAGGGAAGGTTTTTCAATTTTTGCAGGAATTTGGGCAATGCTCGGGATACAAAGTCAATATAGCTAAGAGCGAACTGCTGGAGTTGGGCAGGCCATTGCCTAAGACCTTTTGGCAATCCTTGGGTTGCGGGATATCACCAGTGGAACACTGCATTACCTATCTGGGTATCAAAATAGGGAGGGTACCAGACACTCTGTATGGCTTAAATTATCCCCCGTTAATTAAAAAAATACAAGCGGAACTCACTAGATGGGGCCAATTGCCGTTGTCCCTCTTGGGAAGATGTCATCTGATCAAGATGGTTAGTTTTCCTAGATTGCTATACCCCTTTCAAACGCTACCTCTCTTATTGAAGCATGTGGATGTCTCGAAATTGACGGCTTCATTCACTAAATTTATATGGGCAGGAAAAAGGCTGCGTATAGCACTTACCAAGCTCATGATGGGTAAACAAGAAGGGGGTGTGAACTTTCCGAATGTCAGGGGTTATAACGTGGTCTGTCTTTTGCGTCATGTAGTAGATTGGCTTCATGAAACAAGCAATTATTCCAATTTGGATCTGGAAGGGGAGTATGCTTCACCTTGGAACCTGAAAGCTTTGTTACATTGTAGAATCGCTTCTCTTCCGTGCCGTCTCAAAACCTCTATTGTATTGAGAGATACAGTTCTAGCTTGGAAAGTAGTACGTAAGCAGTTTGGGTTACCCCACCTGGTATCGAAGTATATGCCGTTGAGCGGTCATCCGGAGTTTTTACCGGGAATGGACAAGGGGGAAGGAATTGCCTCATGGGGGAGGGTAGGCATTGGTAGCGCAGGGGATCTTATGCATACAGAGGAAAAGAGGTGGTTAACTGGGGAGGAAATCACCGCTAAACTCAGACCCATAGTAGATAGAGTCAATTTTTTGCAAGTACGTCAGGTATGAACATTTTGTACCTCCAGGCTCAGGGATTTGAGTAAGGAAGCTACTACGCACACTCTGGATGAGGTCATAGGTCCAACAACTGGGCGGGCGACCATTTCAGGAATGTATAGAGCATTGAGAGAGGGTTTTGTTCGTCCGCAATTAAGGATTAGTTTTAAAAGCTGGGAACGGTGGACTCAGGATCCAGATATAGGAGAGACCATACTGGGGGGTTGGGAGACGGTACGGAAGAGTGTTATAAATGAGAGCTGGAGGGAAACCTATTTCAAGTTGATGCATGCAGCTATATATGGCTTTAATATCTTGCCCCCACAATCTTTCCCTGATCGCATTACAAGTTGTCCCAAGTGCAATACACCACTGACGAATTTGTGGCATGGAGTGTGGGGGTGTGTACATACGAAACGATTTTGGGGGATGGTACAGAAATATATTAAGGACCATTGGAAAACGAATATCCCAATGACGCCTCAAGCGCTACTATTCCATCAGGCGTGGCCGCCAGAGGAAGAGGGTGCTCGAGGAGTAAGATCACCTCCCGTGTTGGTGCACACGATTTTACTGGTAGCTTTGAGATGCCTCCTGAGTCACTGGTTAGAGGCAGACACGCCGGGGTTAGAATTGATTGTGTCACGGCTGAAACAATTATTGGTTCTTGAGAGGGTGGAGGTGGAAAGGCGGAAGGAAACGGGAACCAAGAAGCTATTTGATAAGTGGCAAGTATTTATAGAAACGCAATGTACAACAGCCGAAATAGCGGACATTGTTAGGCCTTTCCAGTACACAAAGTGGTACTGCACGCAGCTCTTGGCAGGCGTTTTAGGGAGGATGCAACTGTGAACCAGCTGGGGGAGAAAGGATGAGTGGAAACTCATTGATGATCTAGGTGGTGTTGGAGTTGGGGGAGTCATGTTTGTTTGGTCCATCTGAAGATCGACAATTATGCCATGTTTCTATGTTGGTGTGTTTATATGTTATGTTGAATTTAATTTAAAAGTTAATCCATTGACAGTTGAGTGCTGCGCACTCATGATGTAACTCTTACGTGAAACGTTTGTAAGAAAATGTGAAAACTGACAATAAAAAGGATATTTTAAAAAAGAAAGGCTCATTTGCATAAATATAAAAATGCTCATAACTTGGCCAAAAATGCTCGTTTTTGAAAAAAAACAAACGTTACTGTAATCTACATTGCAGCGCCGATCTGCTTTAATACGAGATAGGGGTTTGAAAATCTGGTGACAGAGCCTCTTTAACAGTGATCTCCATTGGGACAATGATGGAGGGCGATCACCCAACCAAAGAAGAGCAATCGCCTTCCTGGCCATAAAAAGCCCCTCCCTGAGTAAGATCCTCACATGGTGAGGCCAAAACTCCTCATCCAAAATACCCAACAGACAAACTTCTGGAGTAAATGGTACCACAGTGCCTACCACTGTGGATAAAAGAAAGAGTACCACCCCCAAAATGATCTAACGAGTGCACATCCTAGTGCAAATGTGATGCCAAAAATCAGCGTCCCCCTCCTACAGAACAGCTATATCTCAAAAAGTGAAAATATTTTTTAATAAAAACTAATTAAGAAGTTACACAAAACGGGGGCGGAGCCTGACCGCTGAACGTGATGGCAGCATAAGATAGTGCTCCTCACAAGCCGGCTCAGATTCATAGAAAATACGAGGCACAACTTTACTTAAAATGGTGAAAACGGGGAAAGACAAACTCAGGGACACATCGTGCACTCCAGGATCGCAAAAACAACAGGCCGACCTGGATAAATTTCTGCAAAGACGAGATTCACAAACGGCGGCTGGAGCTTCCAAGATGGCGCCGTACCCTGCTTCTGAAGACTCAGATGCAGACAGCATGTGTGGAGCTGCTGCGGCGAACCCAGAAGCAGGAGGGATAACTAAAGCATTCCTTAAGAAAACCTTACAGCAAGCTATACTGCCAGTGATGAAGGAACTAACGGAGTTCAGGTCAGATTTTAAACGTATGGGGCACAGATTGGAGGCTCTAGAGTCGGCAGTGTCAGACACAGTCAATCATGCGGACTCGGTGGGGCATAAACTACAGGTCCAGGAGTCGCAAATGAACAGGGCACTAACTATGATTGAGGATATGGAGAACAGAAGCCGCAGAAAAAATATTAGGATGAAGGGCCTAGCTGAATCGTACGCAGCTGAGGCGTTACCATCGATTGCACGGCAAATATTCGCCTCCTTACTAGGAGAAGACAGAGCGGAAAAGGTGGTGATAGAACGAATTCACCGGGCCCTGAGACCTAAACCTAAGCCGACAGACACACCACGGGACGTCATCTGTGGACTTTTAAGTTATGTGGATACAGCAGCCATCTTAACGGCTAACAGAGAGCAGCAAAGGGTGATGTTTGAAGGCTCTACTCTGCAGCTATATCAAGACATAGCGGCGTCTACATTGGCAAAGAGACGCATTATGAGAAAATTGCTGGCGAAACTCCGGGAGATAAATTTGCCTTATACATGGCTTTTTCCTTTCGGACTGGCTATCATTAAAGAAGGAAAGAGGATCCTGATTCATACACCAAACGATCTGGAGGAAGCTTGGGAACGCTTGGGAATCCGGCCTATCCAGATACCAAATTGGTTACCAGCTCAGACAGACATCACGCTGCCGGACCTGCCGAAGATGGAGCCTTGGTCGGTGTATTCCAAACACAGAACGCCATGTGGAAAGAAGCAGAGGGCAGAAGCAATGGAGGATGATGTGCCTTGAACTGTCCGGTCTCGTTCGTGAGATATTCCGTTTTCTTTCATTTATTTATGTCCTTAAATGATGCTGAAAATTCTACTTCATACGAGTTGTTATAATGCATTTATTGAGGCAGCAAAATGATTGAAATGGTGACAGGGGCTTACATGTTTCTAGGTACCAGATAATATTTGTGGTAGATGGAGAACATGTAAAGGAGATATGTCGGCCCCAAATGCTATGACAAGGAGTTACCCGGCAAAGCTTCTCGAAGCAGCTGGACCATAGATACTATATGAAATCCCAGTTAGTGGAATATTGCAGATAGTATGGTGCAGCACTTATGTTTTTTGTGAAAACACTACTGGGCCAAAAGTGCCAAGTAAGTTACTACATTTGTTTATATTATCATAAGAAGCATGGGTAGCATCCGGTTGTGCTCTCATAAGAAAGAATTTCTATGTCTAGTGCCTGAACTAGAATGATTTCCTTAAATTGTTCGGATATTTGAATATTCAATTTCTCATTGTTCTTTATTTTTCTAATTTAATAAGTATATTATGGATCTGGGCCAGGCCCCGGATCAGGATTATTTTTTCTCCCTCCCATATGCAGCGATGTAATGGTGACTGTATTGGGTGGGTAGTGAGATATCTATCACACCTATTGTATTATGCAATTGTCACAAAGAGGCCAAATAGGCCATATATAAGCTGCAGTTCCATAGTGCCTGGACACTTATTGATTGTTTTGTTGTACGTCTTCCCCCCTTCCTTCCCTTCCCCCCTACTCCTGTACTGTCAAATACTATACCCTAGCAAAATACAATTACAGCAATACCTTAACAAACGGATTAGCATAACACACATATCACAAAAATGGCGACGATAAAGTTAGTGACTTATAATGTTAATGGACTGAATTCACCCCAGAAACGGAATCAGATTATAACGCTGTTAAAAAAGGAAAAAGTATCTGTAGCATTTTTACAAGAAACACATTTTAAAGTTGATAAAATACCTAGATTGCCTACTAACTATTTTTCTTCATGGTTTCATGGCTGCAGCTCGGGCTCTGCTGTACGAGGTGTCTCTATTGCACTACATAGGGACCTACCGTTCATCTTTCTGGCTAGACATGATGCGAGGGATGGCAGAGCACTATTTATTAAAGGTAAACTGGGCACACGTACATGCACTTTAGCGAATTTGTATGTCCCCAACAAATCACAGATAACATGGTTACTCCAAATTCTGGAAGAGTTACGTGCTTTTGCAGAAGGCCCTATTATTATAGGGGGAGATTTGAACTTAACTCTTAATCCAGAAATGGACTCTTCAACCCATAAATCAACCATCCCACAGATTGGTAGACGGAAACTTTTGAACAAATTCCAAGAACTCAACTTACATGATGCTTGGCGAGTGATGAATCCAACAAAAAAGGATTATACATTTTACTCTCACCCTCATTACTCACATCAGAGACTAGATTATCTGTTTATACATGCACACTTTATAACATCAATGGAGGCAACGAGTATTGGACAGATTACGGTTTCAGATCACGCACCGGTGTTTATTACATTGAGGGTTGCAGAGTTGTCCTCTAGAGAGTGGACATGGAGGTTAAATGAAACCCTTCTGGACTCCCCAGATCTGTGCAAGATATTGATAGAGTCATTGCAGTCCTATTTTGACATCAATGACACATCGGATGTTTCAGGGACTATACTTTGGGAAGCGCACAAGACATATATCAGGGGTATATTAATCTCCCTAGGAACAAAAATCAAAAGAGAAAGGGAAAAGGAAATTTTAGGGATGCTATCGAAAATAGCGGAGGCTGAAAAGTTACATAAAACTACCCCAACCAAACAGTTACAGTCTGAATTGCAGATTCTCCGAAATAATTTGAAAGATACCCTGAACAAAAAATTAGCAGCTAATTTGATGCACTATCAACAGAAGTTATACACACATGGGGACAAGGGGGGAAAATTAATGACGGCCCTGATCAAAAAGAAAAAAGAAAGGGCCTTTATCCATAAGATTAAAACTCCAGAGGGCCATACATGTACGACTACAGAAGAAATAGCGGGAGAATTCAGTGAATATTATTCGAAATTATACAATATCCCGGCTCCCTCTCTGACCTCAGATATCTCCAGATCTGCACAGATTGAAGAATTTCTGGGGCCACTAAAACTACCTACACTCTCAGGGGATGATGCGGAGGAACTTATGACTCCGGTTACCCTTGAAGAGGTGTCAAAAATACTACATTCCTTTCCTTCAGGGAAAAGCCCAGGACCGGATGGTCTAACTATTAAATATATTAAAGATATTTTATTACCTCCGTTGGTTAGAGCATTCAATGACTTGCTACGGGGGAATAAATTCACCGCGCAGTCGTTAGAAGCGTATATTACAATTTTACCTAAAGAAGGAAAAGATCCTCTTTTATGTTCTAGCTACAGGCCTATATCTCTTTTAAATCTAGATCTCAAAATATGGGCTAAATTGCTATTCACTCGGGTTAAAAAGTTTCTGAATACCTTAGTTCATACAGATCAGAAGGGCTTTGTGCCGGGACGGGAGGGACGACAGAACTCCATTCGACTGATGCACTACATTCAGAAAGCGCATGAATCTAAAATCCCTTTAGTGCTAATGAGTACAGATGCTGAAAAAGCGTTTGATAGAGTGGCATGGGACTTCATGGCAGCCACTCTAGCAAAATTCAACTTTCCAGAACCATTTATTAAGGCAATATTTACACGATATAGTAGGCCATCGGCTAAGATAAGGGTGAATGGGGTTCTGTCTCCTTCTTTTTCAATAGGGAATGGCACAAGACAGGGGTGCCCTCTTTCACCTTCTCTATTCATCTTGACCTTAGAGACTCTTTTGCAAGCCTTGAGGCAAGATGACCGCATTCAAGGTTTAACTATAAATTCAAAACAACATTTAGTTCACGCATTTGCGGACGATATGTTACTTACCATCACAAATCCGATTAGTGCTATACCATGTATTTTAGAAGTTTTTCACAACTATGGATTGGTGTCTAATTTTAGAGTAAACTACACTAAGTCAGAAATTCTTAATGTTACATTACCACAGAGACAAGTGAAAAGCTTGGCAACTGCTTCCGAATTCCAATGGCCTTCGGAATCTGTGAAATACTTAGGTATCCAATTGCCTGCAGATCTTAATGAGCTATACAAGTTAAATTACAAGCCACTCCTTCGGAAGATAAAAGAACTTCTTACCTCTGTGAAAGAAAAATATTTTCCAAAGTGTTTTAGACTTACTGTATACCTTATATACTCATATCTTTATATGCTTGTACAAGTTAGTTATATTAGAAGGTAGATGCTCTAGGACTTTAAGGCAGTAGGCCGTGTGCAAAGTACTACGCAGTAATAATAAGAATTTAAATGGAGAATCATAGGGCCGGGTGCAAAGCCTACGCAGCAATAATTGGGAAGATAAGGGAACGGCCCCCCTAAGAGCCAATTAAGTTCTGGAACTTTATCTAAACTTTCTGACTCATTTGTTGTTGAAAACTTGTTATTGTCGGAGTATAAATATACGTGCTGATAAGAATAAAGTAGAAGGATTTTCATACAGTAACGTGTCTGTGTGTTTTTACTCCTCCGAGCTGCTCGTACTCATAACATTATTTTTAAAAGCTAATTTGGAACTGGATGGAATTCAAGGCGTGTGGGCTGGTAAATTGCCCCCACAGTTTTTGGCGCCCGAACAGGGACTGCAGCACTAGGACCCAGAGACCACCCGAACCAGGCAGAGGAGACCGGACGGGAATGTGTAGACCAAGAGCTGCAGCATAAGGTAGTTCACTGAAGTAACAATAAAGTAAAAAATACCTTTTAATTAGTAACTAGTTAAAAACAGGGGTAACACACCACTGTGACATAAGCCCCACCGTGATTGTTAAAAAACGTATTAAACAAAAAACACTGAGTCATTGTGATACATCTAACTCGGTGTTTATAACAATATTATGTCTGGAAACAGCATATATCCAGGGCACATCAGTAGTACAATCCCAAAATAAAGCACAGGCGTCCGAATAGATCGGGTCTCCTAGTGCTGGGTGTAACACGATATGACTATCCCCAATGCAAACATTCCATAAACAGTACAACGACCCTACGCGTTTCAGGTACTCATCCTCAGGGGTCCGTATAATGGTAACTCTGGCCTTCACACCAGCGATAGAATCCTTTAACAGCAGATATTCTGCTGTGCGTCACGGCAAAGATGCACGTATTGATGTCAACGGCCGTTGACATCAATACGTGCATCTTTGCCGTGACGCACAGCAGAATATCTGCTGTTAAAGGATTCTATCGCTGGTGTGAAGGCCAGAGTTACCATTATACGGACCCCTGAGGATGAGTACCTGAAACGCGTAGGGTCGTTGTACTGTTTATGGAATGTTTGCATTGGGGATAGTCATATCGTGTTACACCCAGCACTAGGAGACCCGATCTATTCGGACGCCTGTGCTTTATTTTGGGATTGTACTACTGATGTGCCCTGGATATATGCTGTTTCCAGACATAATATTGTTATAAACACCGAGTTAGATGTATCACAATGACTCAGTGTTTTTTGTTTAATACGTTTTTTAACAATCACGGTGGGGCTTATGTCACAGTGGTGTGTTACCCCTGTTTTTAACTAGTTACTAATTAAAAGGTATTTTTTACTTTATTGTTACTTCAGTGAACTATATAATTTACTCATATTGTGGGAGCACAATTAGATTTCTATCAAACTAGACAGTGAAACTGCAGCATAAGGTAAGAAGATTTGATTCTTACATTTTTGCTCTGCATCTCCCCGTCTGGCCCCCCCTATTTTCGGATGACTAAGGCTCCACCTTAGGGAGTAATGTATGAAGCTGCAGTTCCAGAACTCTGTACTCCCTTAGAAACTAAGTGCCTGACTTCCATCTCAGTTGTGTGAAAGAGGAATGGATAGCGGCATTGAGCATGCTATAGGGGGATTGCTTTGTTAGGATACCCATAGAACAATAAAACATGGAACACTCTGGCCAGAATAGAGAATAGTAGTTTAGTTTGATTTCTGGGGTGAAAGAGACCCAGAATAGTAGTTTAGTTTGATTTCTGGGGTGAAAGAGACCCAGAATAGTAGTTTAGTTTGATTTCTGGGGTGAAAGAGACCCAGAATAGTAGTTTAGTTTGATTTCTGGGGTGAAAGAGACCCAGAATAGTAGTTTAGTTTGATTTCTGGGGTGAAAGAGACCCAGAATAGTAGTTTAGTTTGATTTCTGGGGTGAAAGAGACCCAGAACACTTTGATTTCTGGGGTGAAAGAGACCCAGAATAGTAGTTTAGTTTGATTTTTGGGGTGAAAGAGACCCAGAATAGTAATATTAGAAGTTGTTAGATACCCAGTACAGCCTAGAGATGGGTAACCTATTTACTAGAGCAGAGAAGCCAGGAGTGCCAGCCCGAGAGATAGTGGAAAGAAGAAAGGGCAAACGTGCAGTAAAGAGATGTAAGAAATTGATGAGTGGTTTGGGACTCCCCAGGGGAGGCATGCTTGATGTGGATGAATGGGATGCCGCTATCAGTAAGAATGAAGGATGGTTGAGAGACAATAAGTTGAGAAAGGCAGCGGATGATTGGAGGGATGTGTCTGAAGAAGTGAGGAGAGGAGGATGCAAGGAAACCACTGTGGGTAGGAAGAGATATTATGAATGTTATGATGAAAGCCCAAAGACAGGAGTAGGGATGGTCACAGGACAAAAGGTGAAAGTAAGTCATGATAAGAAAGAGACAGAGGATGTTGGGGAAAAACTTAAGGAGTCTCCTGGGTACACGGGACTCAACCCAGGGAAAGATCCAGGAGGCTTCTGGACCTGTCTTAATTGCGGTGTCCAGAATCCTGACTGGAGAGAGGTGTGCTCTAACTGTGGGGCTCACCGTCCCCGAGCAGACGCCCCCGCCCCTGGCTTGTATCCCGTGATTACCTATACTCGTGGCTCAGCAAATAATCCCTTTTTAGGCATGTTAAAAGGGAAAGATGCTAATGTAATGGGAGTGACGGGAGAGGAAGAATCAGAGGTTGAGGTCAATGGAATGCCCGACTTGTCGGGACACATGAATCAGGATGATTCTCTAACCACTCCCATAAAAGAGCCCAAAAGGGAAAAGCTGAGGGATGAAGAAATTGCGGGGATAGTGGAAGGAATAGGAGAAAGTTTGAGGGCAATAGCTCAGAGCTCAAAAACTCAGGTAGACCAGGGAAATGTACACTTGTATAAACCTTGGAGTCCAGGGGACATAAAGAGTATAATTGAGGGAATGCCCGACCCAGAAGAGATACCAGTTAAGTGGGCAGAACAAATAACAAAGATGCAGAGATTGTATAACGCTACGTGGAAAGATCTGGACATGGTGTGTAAAATACAATGTCCCGATATATACTCCACCATAGAGGACGATCTAAGGGTACCCCGTGACTATGTGACCGAGGAACCTAGTGACTGTACTAACTTTTCAGGAGAACAGTTTGTAGCCCAGATAAAACAGTGGGCAGTAACCCAACAAGGACAAAAGGGACAGAGTTTGACTGACACAACTCAGGATAACACTGAGAGTATTGACAAATACTATGCTAGACTGAGGTCCCAATGGAAGGATATGGGTTACAAGGAAAGACCCCTAGATACCAGGATGTTGACAGCTGCGTTTATAGAGGGGCTTAAGAAAAGCTTGCGGGAGGCAGTGCAGACCGCTAGACCCGAGTGGAGAGGCATGGCGACCAGTGACCTAGTGAAGGTAGCCCAAGGGGTAGAGTTAGATCTAAAGAAAACCAGAAAGAAACCCGCTGGAGTAGCTTATATGCAACCTGGCCCCTTTAGGCAACCAGGGCCGCCGATCCAACAACAGCCCTACCAGCCACCCCCAGCACAGTATATGCAGTATCCTTGCCAAGGGGGACAAATGATCCAACCGCAGTATGTACAGACACGGGGCAGGAGGATGGTCATCTGCTATAATTGTGGCGAGCAGGGACATCTCCAAAGATACTGCAAAACACCTAGAAATTGGAACCCACAGTTAGGACCAGGTGGGATCCAAGGGGGATGGGCTTCACAGCCGGACCTTCCCCAAGGAAATCAAAGGCAGCAGGGAGACACGCAGCAGCCCCAGTACCAGCCCCAGTACCAGCCCCATCAAGCATGAAGGGTCGGCAGTCCAGATATGGGCGAATCCGCCCACACCATGGCAGTAAAATTAGGCCCCGCCCCTTTAATGTCCTTGTCTGTCAATGATGGTACCCCGATCCCTTTCCTGATAGATACTGGAGCTGCCGTGACTGTTGTTAACCCTAGAGAACTGCCAGCAGATTTGTTATCAGATGACACCCAGATTTGCGTGGGAGTAGATGGGAGGTCCCACCCAAATCAAGTTACGAAACCGGTTGTTCTACGGTTTGGTCCACACCAATCTATAGTCACAAAACTTGTCACCTGTGAAACAACCCCAATAAATTTACTAGGTGCTGATGTTTTAGAAAGACTAAGAGCTAGAATTGAATATTGTGCGAATGGCACCATTATGTTGAGAGGAACCATTGATGAGGAGGACTTATGTATATTAACAGCTACAAACCTGAATCCATGGGATACTGAGTCCCCGTCCTTTGTTTTATTAGGCCAACAACAGATAGATAGCCTACTGGCACAAGTGCCAGATGGGCTATGGTCAACAGGACCCACTGATGTAGGGATCCTCAAAGTCCCCCCCGTAAGGGTAGATCTTAAACCGGGGGTGCCCCTCCCCTACAGGAAACAGTACCCCCTTACAATAGCACAATCAGATGCTATATCACAGCAGGTGAAGGCGTACCTTGCTGCGGGGGTCTTAACTCCCATAGTCTCCCCATGTAACACACCACTTTTCCCAGTAAAGAAAAAGGCAGAGCCGGGACAACCGGCCAAGTACCGCATGGTCCATGACCTCAGAGCTGTCAATGACGCTACAGTATTCAATACACCTATTGTACCTAACCCCCATACTCTATTGGCACAGATCCCTGCTACGTCATGCTGGTTTACGGTAGTAGATCTGGCTAATGCTTTTTTCTCTGTTCCTCTTCATCCTGACTGTTGGTATCTTTTCGCCTTCATGCACAATTATGCACAACTTGCTTGGAAGGTATTACCCCAGGGGGCTCACAACTCCCCCAGTATGTATACCTCTGCTATGACTCAGATTTTCAGTGACTGGGACCCCGGCCCAGGAGTAGTTCTACTACAATATGTGGATGATCTCCTCCTTTGCTGCCCCTCCAGGCAGCAATGCGAGAGCTCCAGTGTTTCTTTGCTCTGTTTCCTAACACAGTCAGGCTGCAAGGCCAGCAAAGCGAAGCTTCAACTTTGTCAGCAAACTGTTGTATTTTTAGGACACTGTATTTCTCCTGGTATTCGACACCTTACACCTGAAAGGATCCAAGCTGTTACTAGTATCCCTCTGCCAAAAAGTCAGTCTGCTATTCGCACATTTTTGGGACTTATTTCTTACTGTCGCCCCTGGGTTCGCAATGCTTCTGCTCTTATGCAACCTCTTTACGATTGTCTTGCTGCAACTCCCTTTCAGGTGTCACCAGAAGCAGAGGAAAATGTTTATAGTCTTAGATTGAGTATTCAGACAGCCCCAGCACTGGGTATTCCTGATTACAACAAATGTTTCCGACTGTATACCACGGAATTAAATGGACACGCTACAGCGGTTCTCACACAGGACCATGGCCAAAAACAAAGGCCTGTTGCATATTATTCTGTACGGCTGGACCCAGTTGCTAGAGGGTCCCCATCTTGTGTTAGAGCGTTAATTGCTGCTACAGAAGTATTAGACAAAGCTCAACAGATTGTCCTTGATTTTCCTGTAACTGTTTATGCTCCTCATGATATGTCTGCTCTTTTATCTCAAGTACAGCCAAAACATCTCTCTGTTGCTCGGCATACGAAAATTCAATGTGCCTTACAGTTACCTGATAATGTCACTATTCAACGTTGTACTACTCTGAACCCAGCTACTTTACTGCCTCTGGAGCAAGGGGGAGAAGAATCAGGTATTTGGTCAGATTTTCTTCCTTCACAGGATGATCATGACTGCTTGCAGCTCATGCAACAAGAGACAATGGGGTTTGAACATATTAAGGATTCACCATTACAGAATCCAGAGTTAGTTCTCTTTGTGGATTGTTCCAGGTATGGTATAGATGGTACATTTTATACAGGGTATGCGGTGGTCACCCCATATGAAGTATGTAAAGCAGAAGCACTCCCACCGCACATGTCAGCACAAGAAGCGGAGCTGAAAGCTTTAGCCGAAGCATGTAGACAAGCTGAGGGAAAGACAGCTAACATATACACAGATTCCAGATATGCTTTTGGCATAGCACATGACTATGGTCCTATTTGGAGAGTAAGGGCGTTCCTCACATCAGCAGGTACACCTATTAAAAATGCAGATCTAGTCAAATATTTGATGGAAAGTTTATTGTTGCCAAAAGAGGTGGCAGTGGTGAAGATCAGGGCTCACACAAGAAACAGCAGTGAAGAGGCTAAAGGAAATGACTTTGCAGACAAAACCGCTAAAGAGGTAGCAAGGACAAGGCCTATTCTGGCCAACACTTTCGTAATCACCAACCTAGAGGATATACACACTTCAGTCAGCTCGGATATTTTGCTGACACTACAGAGACAAGCCACAGATGAAGAAAAGATCAAATGGACAGGTAAAGGGGCTGAAGCAAAGACTGATGGTTTGTGGTATTTAGAGGGACGGGTATGCATGCCCAGGACACTATACCCCATGATGGCTCAAGTAGCCCATGGGATAACCCACCAGTCAAAAACAACTATGTGCAACCTGGTTAGTCGGTACTGGTTTGCTCCAGGGTTTGGGACATTAGCAGCCCAGTATACGCAGGGGTGTATGATCTGTGCCCAGAACAATATTGGTAAGGTGGTAAAGGTCCCTATGAGACATATGCCAAGACCCTTGTATCCTTTTCAGAGACTACAGATTGACTATATCCAATTGCCAAAGGTGGGAACCTATGAGTATGTTTTGGTATGTGTTGATATGTTTTCAGGATGGCCCGAAGCGTTTCCAGTGTCAAAGGCCAATGCCACCTCCACCGCCAAGAAGTTGATGGCAGAAGTGATTTGCAGGTATGGTGTACCAGAGACTATTGAAAGTGATAGAGGTACTCACTTTACAGGAGAAATTATGCAACATATTATGTCAACTTTAGGGATAGAACAGGCATTCCACACCCCATACCATCCACAAAGTAGCGGTAAGGTTGAAAGGATGAATGGGACTCTAAAACTGAAAATACAGAAGGCTATGGTGGAAACAGGTAAACCATGGACAGAGTGTCTTCCCCTGGCTTTATTTTCAGTAAGATATATGCCCAATAAAAAGACAGGTCTGAGTCCCTATGAGATTGTATTTGGGGGAGGTCCTAGGTTAGGATTGTACTTTCCACAGGTTCTCCAGATGCAGTACGGTAGACTCACAGATTATGTATGTGCCTTGCATAAACAACTGGCTAAAGTGCATGGTCAAGTATTTTCTTCTATTCCAGACCCAAATTCTCTAGGTGGTGCACATTCCCTCGTACCAGGAGATTGGGTAGTGGTCAAGAGACACGTTCGGAAAAGTCTTGATCCCAGATTTGACGGTCCGTTTCAGGTGCTCCTGACCACAAGTACTTCAGTGAAACTTGAAGGAAAAGCCAGTTGGATCCACGCCAGCCATTGTAAGAAGGTTCTCTACACGCCAGAAGACGAAAGAGAAAGGTCATCTAAAGAATCAAGATGAAGATTTTGCTGATTTTGGGGGTGGTGGGACTTATTCTTCACAGGTCCGAATCCAGAGCTCCCGCACATGTGATAACCAGAATGCAAGGGACATTGCAGTGGGGATGGGTAATATCCAACAACATTCGGATTCAAGATGGATTTAGTTGTCCTTCTAGACAAATTTGTAGCGGATTATTTAACCTTACCAAGACCAACGAACTTGTAGACTGGTATACGGGAAGTGGATCCCAGCGGCGAGTAATATATATGAAATTCCCTGATGAGGATACTGTAACAAATGTGACTTATGAAGCCCGGGTGAAAATGTCCTGCTGCGACATGAGCAGATTAATGCGTTTGCAAGATTTGAGAGATCATAGTAATCGGTCAGGAATGCTGACTAATTGTTCATTGTCCAAAATAGATAGCCCTATACTAATGAATAGTACTGTAAAAATGGTGATTTGTGTGAACTCTACCCGAATCATCGGAAGAACCTGGTTCGTAACAATTATACAAACTCTAGTAGGAGGTAGGCGTCCGGAACATGTAAACACCTCGATAAATAGGATTCCCCAGACTTGTGTGCCTATGGCCTATAGGGAGCAAAGAAAGATAGTGCATTGGAACATCACATTTCCTAAGGATAAGGCATGTAGAGTAAAAAGGGAATGGTATGATACCCTTTTAGGAGGAGCAGGAACAGGGATGGGAATCCTAAACGGTGTACAGCTAGAAGTAATGGCCAATAAATTGGCCTCAGTCGGAAGCAACATAGAAGAAGCCATAGCTTTGGGTGCCCAGTGGTTACCCACAAGTTTTGAGACACAACAATTACAGTTAAAAGTGGAGCAAAATTTCCTTAATGTTTTTAATGAATCTGTACTCACCCAATATCGAGTTTACAAAGATATGTCTGCTTTTATAGATTGGACTATATGCACCACTAAGACTTTATGGGAAATGAGACAAAAAGATAAATTCCAACAAGATTTGATGAGTACACACCCTCATGTCTGGGGAAGGGCACAAGTACAAGCGAATTCTAATGATACATGGGGCTGGTCTGACCCAGACTCAGTAGAATGTACAGATGAATGGTGTTCAGGAAAATTGATAATATATAAGGTGACTAATATTGGGATGGTATGTAAATATGTAGTGTTACCTATTGTCATGACTGATGAATTTACTCAGAATAGCCAATACTGGTGGCCCGAATTTAGACATCCACATATAACTGACAGAAACAAAACTATTGATATAGGTTTGTGTATTTTAACCAAAAAAGGATATGTATGTAACAAACAATCAGAGAGTTACGAACCTTGCCTGATGGAATATGAGGACAATATATGCCCTTTCTCAGTAATACCAGCAGAAAATTTTTCAATGTATATAGAGATAAAACCACAGAGTGTATGTATGGTTACGGATGACCCCAAAACACTAAAACCTTTTTCACTACAGGTACCCTTTTCCGGATGTATATTTAATGTTAGCCATATAGAATGGAAAAACCAGACTATTGTATTTCTCCCGGATTTGGATGAGATTGTAAGCACAGTATGGGTACCGGACCCATTGCCAACACCTAATATTAGTCTTCCTTTAGATGAGTTGAATAAAGTTCTAAGAGACGCAGAAGAGGTAAGAGAGATGGTTAGGAGACATAATGTTACATTACAAACAGTAAAAATGAATGCTGTTATAAGTGGGAAAACGCTGCGATATTTAGGATCCCAGATTAAGGATGACACGGCTCATCACTGGTATGACATATTTACAGGGTTTTCGCCGACTGCCAGTTCAGTACTAAGCTACTTATTCCAACCACTAATATGTATTATGATTGTTTTTGTTATTATGACTTGTTTTAACTGTTATGCGTTTTATAAGATACGGAGAGCTTTCACAGCGAGGCCTCTAGAAAGAAGTGACAGGTTGTTGTGAAATTAGAGGCAGGTAAAGATTACCAGACCTATAAAATCACAAAAGGTGGGAAATGTGAAAGAAAAATATTTTCCAAAGTGTTTTAGACTTACTGTATACCTTATATACTCATATCTTTATATGCTTGTACAAGTTAGTTATATTAGAAGGTAGATGCTCTAGGACTTTAAGGCAGTAGGCCGTGTGCAAAGTACTACGCAGTAATAATAAGAATTAAAATGGAGAATCATAGGGCCGGGTGCAAAGCCTACGCAGCAATAATTGGGAAGATAAGGGAACGGCCCCCCTAAGAGTCAATTAAGTTCTGGAACTTTATCTAAACTTTCTGACTCATTTGTTGTTGAAAACTTGTTATTGTCGGAGTATAAATATACGTGCTGATAAGAATAAAGTAGAAGGATTTTCATACAGTAACGTGTCTGTGTGTTTTTACTCCTCCGAGCTGCTCGTACTCATAACATTATTTTTAAAAGCTAATTTGGAACTGGATGGAATTCAAGGCGTGTGGGCTGGTAAATTGCCCCCACACCTCCTATAATATACCATACATCTCGTGGATGGGTAGGAGAAATTTGCTCCAGACATATATTCTACCTGTGGTACTTTACATTATGAATATGGTTCCAATTTACCTGCCGAAAACTTTCTTCAAGACAGTGCAACAAATGTTTAACAATTATCTGTGGAAACAAAGAAGGCCGCGAATAGCATACCGCACTCTCACAAAGAGTAAGCGTCAGGGTGGAATGGGTCTTCCTAGTGTAGAGAGTTACTATAAAGCTATACACTTGCAGAGATGGTTGGATATGGCTTCAGCATCTGAGGATCTAGGAGGGTTAGTTAGGGAATCAGTACAGGGAGAAGATAATCCTTTAGCGATTCTTTGGGCACCGACCCAACAGGAAATAAGCTCTATGAAGAATCCCTTAATGAAAGGCACTTTGGCGGTTTGGGCTAAGGTGGGCTTGAAAGAGGATGTACTGCCTCAACCATCACCGTTACTACCGGTAGCGGCATTACCTAGACTTATTTCATTAAGGGTTGGTTCTTGCTCAGACTTGTGGAAATGTTTTGAAGGAATACGGATTATAGATTTCATGTCGGAGAATAGAGTCCCAACAGCAGGGGAGATCCAGGCAATGAGGCAGGTAAATGCTCCAAAATTTAATTTTCTTCAGATACATCATATACAAATGGCATGTGAAAAATTTCTAAAACAGTACAATATAACTAGAGAGCTCACGTGGTTTGAAAAGTACCTAGCTACACATAAAGGGAGTAAACATAAAATATCCAAGATCTATCACCAACTGGTGGCACTTGGGGGGGAAGATCTGCCATCCTTCGTAGCAGCTTGGGAGGCGGAGCTCGGGCTGCAGCTGACGGATCAGGAGAGGAATACGGTCATGTGTAATTCACATGGATTTTCCAGGTGTGTGAAACTGCAAGAAAATCACTATAAGTTGCTCACTAGATGGTATAAGACCCCGCAAGCACTATATCGTATGGGGCTTGCCCCAAATGCTCTCTGCTGGAGGTGCAAGTCTCATGAGGGTTCGTTCACACATATTTGGTGGACTTGCCCGGGGGTTATCTCCTTCTGGACACAGATTGAAAGACATATAAACTGGGTTTGTGACACAGATATAGCTTTAACCTGGGAAAACATAGCTTTGGGACTTCCTTCTAGTACCATGGCCTTGTCAAAAAAGCAATTGCATAAGCACTTATTAGCAGCTGCAAAAATATTAATACCTCTGCATTGGTTGCAATCCACTGCCCCTACAGTAGGGAACTGGGTAGATAAGGTTAACCAAATCTGTCGTATGGAAGAACTATCCAATAGAGTGGAAAACACTTACGAGAGGTTTTTGAAGATGTGGTCTCCGTGGATTCAGCGTAGAGATAACTTAAGCCGGTCAATTTTATAATTTTACAATTTGATAATCATATAAAGCTATAATACATATGGTTTTAAATTATAGGGTATAACTGACACTCATTCATTCACCCCCCCCCCCCTCCTTACCTACTTCCAAAAGTTGTCCTTATTACCAACCCTCACCCCACGTTTGGGATTTCCCCCCTTCTTGATGTTTGATGTTTAATCATTTTCTATATCATCATTTGGTGTATTTCTAAATGTACGATTAAAGGTGTTACTGATACGCTTTGAACTGAATTGCATAAAGTACACACTGTGGTTGTAATAAATGGCATTTATTTTGAGAGACCAAATGACAGAAAATGTCTAGTGTTGTTAAAGAAATATGTAATGCTGTGTAATGTTTGTTATTTGTTAACTGTACTATATACCAATAAAAACAGATTAGATAAAAAAAAAAAAAAAGAAGTTACACAAAACACACTGACTGATCTGATTGTTAAAAAAAACAAAACACAAATAGCCTTTAACCCCTTAAGGACACGGCCAATTTTGGCCTTGAGGACAGAGCAATTTTTTTACATTTCCCCTCTTTGCATCCCGACGCTCATAACTCTTTTATTTTTTGTACGACGTAGTTGTATGAGACTTTGTTTTTTGCGGGACGAGTTGTACTTTATGTAGGTACCATTTTTTGGTACAAATACATTATCGTTTAATTTCTATACATTTTTATTTTGGCGAATATGCAGAAAAAAAGCCGTTCCGCTGCAGTTTTAATATTTATTTTTTTTACACCATACACCGATCATCATAAATAATGTCATACATTTTTTGTACAGGTCGTTACGGTCGTGGCAATACCAAATATGTCTATATTATTTCATGTTTTGGGACTTATATTTTAAAAAGTTTATGTATTATAAAAAAATGTGTGTTTCTGTGTATTTTTTTTACTTTTTATTTATTTATTTATCATTAATTTTTTTTAAATTCATTTAACTTTTTTTTTTAATCCCATAAAGGGATTTATCATTTAGATTTTTATTTTGTAACTGTAATGTACTGGCATAGATCTATATGCCAGTACATTAGCCTGTTACTGATCGTACACAGGCAGTTGTTAGGGCAGACCTCAGTATGCCCTAACAACAGGAAATATGTTCAGACAGCCCTGGGGTCCTTCAATGGACCCTGGGCTGTCTGGCCATACGAGTTGTGGGCTTTGATCACGTCACAGTTATATTCTGTGACGCGATCAATGTGCAGTCCCCTCTCTTTGAACGCCGCGATCAGCTTTCATCGCGGCGTTCAAAGGGTTAACAGCGGAGAGAAGATGTGTATTACAGCCGTTGCCCCGCTCTCGATCGCGCGCACAGACGCGCGCAGGGACGGCTGTCACACAGGACGAGAATGCTCGTCCTAATGCGCGAAGTGCTCACTGCTCAGGACGAGCATACTCGTCCTGTGTCGGCAACCAGTTAAATAGGTGTACATAGCCTTTAACCCTTTTCCGCCGCAGCCATTTTTCGGATTTTAAATTTTGTTTTTTCCTCCCCACATTCCAAATACCATAACTTTTTTATTTTTTCATCAATCTTGCCATATGAGGGCTTGTCTTTTGCGGGACGAGTTGTAGATTTTCACAGCACCATTCTTTGCACCATATAATGTAGTGAGAAACGAGAAAAAAATTACATGTGGGGTGGAATAGGAAAAAAACAGCGATTCCTCAATATTTTGGGTGGTTTTGTTTTTACGGCGTTCACAGTGCAGTAAAAACTGCATGTTAACTTTATTTTGCGGGTCAATACGATTACAGCGATACCAAATTTATATCGTTTTCTTTATGTTTTACTACTTTTACAAGGAAAAATTATGCTGTTTCACTAACTCCACATGGAACCAAGTGGTCGCTAGTTCAAGTCCCATAGGGGAACTAATAAAATGTGTAAAAAAACAAAAACATTAGATACATTTTCAGGAGTGTAAAAAAATAAAAATATATTAAATGTTAAAAAAAAAAAAAAACCTTTTCCCATTTTTCCCCAAGCACAATGTAAAAAATAAAATAATTTGGTATCGCTGCGTCCGTAAAAGCCTGATCTATTACAATATGCCATTATTTAACTCACACGGTGAGTTTAAAAATGTAAAACATCAAAATGAAATTAAAAAAGTGATCAAAAAAATCGTATGTGCCAAAAAAACTATAGCTCGTCCCGCAAAAAATAAGCCCACACACCACTCAATCGATGACATTTTTTTAAAAAAAGTTATGCCTCTCAATGTGGTGAAACAGAAGAAATAATTTTTTAACAAATAATTTTTTTCCTATTTTCTGTTGTCCAAAACCTGGGTGTGTCTTATGGTCAGGTTGTCTTATAGTCCGAAAAATACGGTAATTTTGTTTTTAATTGTGCAAAAGTAGTTAACCCCTTCCCGCTCCTTGACGTACTATTACGTCATGGCAGCTGTATCGTTCGCGCTCCATGCCGTAATAGTACGTCTCGGGAGTAACGGCCGTTTCGGCCGTCCTCCCGACACATACAGGAGCTGTGACGCTGCTGTCTTGTTCAGCAGTTGTCACAGCTCCTACAGCGGGGACCGATCGCTGTGTCCCCGCTGATTAACCCCTTAAAAGCCGCGTTCTATAGAGATCGCGGCTTTTTAGGGGTTAAGCTGCCATCGCCGGCCTGCTACGCGATAGCGGCCGGCGATGGTGACTATGGCAACCGGACACCAAACAATGGCGTCCGGCTATGCCATAGACGGAAGCCTAGTGGGTCCTGACAACGTCAGGACCCACTATGCTTGCTGTCAGTGAGTAGCTGACAGTTCTAATACACTGCACTACGCATGTAGTGCAGTGTATTAGAATAGCGATCAGAGCCTTCTGCCCTCATGTCCCCTAGTGGGACAAAGTAATAAAGTGAAAAAAAAGTTAAAAAAAGATGTGTAAAAATTAGAAAATAAAAGATTTAAAAGTAATAAAAGTAAAAATCCCACCTTTTCCCTTATCAGTCCTTTATTATTAATAAAAATATATAAACAAACAAATAAACTATACATAATTGGTATCGCCGCGTCCGTAACGGCCTGAACTACAAAATTATTTCATTATTTATCCCGCACGGTGAACGCCGTAAAAGAAAATAATAATAAACCGAACCACAATCACAATTCTTTGGTCACTTCACCTCCCAAAAAATGGAATAAAAAGAGATCAAAAAGTCGCATGTACCTAAAAATGGTACTGATCAAAACTACAGTTCGTTACGCAAAAAATAAGTCCTCGCACGGCTTTATTGATTGAAAAATAAAAAAGTTATGGCTCTTAGAATAAGGTAACACAAAAAGTGAATGATTGTTTACAAAACGTATTTTATTGTGCAAACGCCATAAGACATAAAAAAAAACTATAAACATCTGGTATCGCCGTAATCATATCGCCCCGCAGAATAAAGTGAATATGTTATTTATAGCGCACGGTGAACGCTGTAAAAAAAAACGAAAAAAAAACAATAGTAGAATTGCTGTTTTTTAGTCACCACGCCACCTAAAAATAGAATAAAAACTGATCAAAAAGCCGCATGCACCCCAAGAAAACTACAATGGATTCCTCAAGGGGTCTAGTTTCCAAATTGGGTTCACTTTTGGGGGGTTCCCAATGTTTTGGCACCACAAGACTTCTTCAAACCGGACATGGTGCCTAATAAAAAAGAGGCCTCAAAATCCACTGGGTGCTCCTTTGCTTCGGAGGCCGGTGCTTCAGTCCATTACCGCCCAAGGGCCACATGTGGGATATTTCTCTAAACTGCAGAATCTGGGCAATACGTATTAAGTTGCGTTTCTGTGATAAATCCTTTTGTGTTCTAAAAAAAATGGTATAAAGAGGATTTTCTGACAAAAAAAAAATGTAAATTTCACCTCTACTTTGCTCTAAATTTTTGTGAAACACCTAAAGGGTTCATAAACTTTCAACATGCTGTTGTGAATACTTTGAGGGGTCTAGTTTCTAAAATGGGGTATTTGATAGGGGTTTCTAATATATGGGCCCCTCAAAGCAACTTCAGAACTGAACTGGAACCTAAAAAAATAAATAAATGAGGCAATACTTCGCTTCTTACATTATACTGATAATGAGCCGTGCCCACCCCGAGATTACCCCAGTTTTGACCGTTTGTCTAAACGGAGACCCCTATTAGACCGTTCCAGTGCCCGGTTTTCCCAAGCATACACCCCCGAGAAGTGTATTTCTATTGATGAGTCCCTGGTACATTTTAAAGGGAGGGTTCAATTCCGCGAGTACCTGCCGGGTAAGAGGGCAAGGTATGGCGTGAAGATGTATAAGCTGTGAGAGTGCATCAGGGTATACCTACAGGTTTAGGATATATGAAGGAAAGGCCACCCCCAAACCAGACTGCATCCTGGACTACAATAGGTACATGGGAGTGATGGACTTGTAAGATCAAGCCCTGAAGCCCTACAGCGCCATGCGGTGTGGTATAAGAAGCTGGCCGGGAACATCATATAGATGGCTTTGTACAATGCGTACGTGCTACGTCGATGTGCAGGCCAGACGGGAACTTTCCTGGAATTTCAAGAGGTGATTATCAAGAACCTAATCTTTAGGGACCAAGAAGGGGGGGCACCCAGTACTTCTGGAAGCGAGCCCACACGCATCGTACCAGGGCAACACTTTCCAGGGGAAGTTCCCCAAACTGGCAAGAAGGGAAAAAGTCAAAAGAGGTGCAAAGTCTGCTATAAGAGGGGGATAAGGGAGGACACAATATATCAATGTGACACGTGTCCCGAATAACCAGAGCTCTGTATGAAAGTGTTTTAAAATTTATCATACATCCCTTGGTTTATAATTTACCCCAATTTTACTTACCCTGATGCACTCCGCACAGCTTATCCCCCCTCATCTTTCCCCTCTGAGCCCTGCTGTGTGTCCAGGCAGCTGATAACAGCCACATGTAGGGTATTGCCATACCCGGGAGAACCCACATTACAGTTTATGGGGTGTAGGTCTCCGGTCAAAATGGTCACTACACCTCTAGATGAATGCCTTAAGGGTGTAGTTTTTAAAACGGGGTCACTTCTTGCGGGTTTCAACTGTACTGGTACCTCAGGGGCTTCTGCATACATGACTTCGCACTAGAAAATCCCGAGTAGGCCAAATGGTGGTCCTTTCCTTCTGAGCCCTCCCATGGGCCCAAACGGCAGTTTATCACAACAAATGGGGTATTGCGGCACTCAGAACAAATTGCGCAACAGAATGGGGTATTTTGTTTCTTGTGAAAATAAGAAATTTTCAGCCAAAACTACATATTATTTGACAAAAATAATTTTGTTTTCATTCCCAGCCCAATTCAAATAAGTTCTGTGAAGAAACTATGGGGTCTAAATGGTCACATTACCCATAAATGAATTCCTTGAGGGGTGTAGTTTCCAAAATGGGGTCACTTCTGGTGGGTTTCCATTGCTTTGATACCTCTGGGGCTCTGCAAATGTGACATGGCACCCGAAAACCAATCCAACAAAATCTGTACTCTAAAGAACACACAGCGCTCCTTCCCTTCTGAGGCCTCCCATGGGCCCAAACGGCAGTTTATCACCACAAATGGGGTATTGCCGCACTCAGGACAAATTGGGCAACAAAATTGAGTATTTTATTTCTTGTGAAAATAAGAATTTTTGAGCTAAAATGACATATTATTGGAAAAAATATATTTTTTTTAAATTCCCATCCCAATTCAAATAAGTTCTGTGAAGAAACTATGGGGTCTAAATGGTCACATTACCCATAAATGAATTCCTTGAGGGGTGTAGTTTCCAAAATGGGGTCACTTCTGGTGGGTTTCCATTGCTTTGATACCTCTGGGGCTCTGCAAATGCGACATGGCACACGAAAACCAAACCAGCAAAATCTGTACTCCAAAGAACACACAGCGCTCCTTCCCTTCTGAGGCCTCCCATGGGCCCAAACGGCAGTTTATTGCCACAAATGGGGTATTGATGCACTCAGGAGAAATTGGGCAACAAAATTGAGTATTTTGTTCCCTGTGAAAATAAGAAATTTTGGTAAAAAATTACATCTTATTGGAAAAAATGACATTTTTTTAATGTCACAGCCCAATTGAAATAGGTGCTGTGAAAAAACTGTGCGGTCAAAATGCTAACAACAACCATAAATGAATTCCTTGAGGGGTGTAGTTTCCAAAATGGGGTCACTTTTGGTGGGTTTCCATTGCTTTGATACCTCTGAGGCTCTGCAAATGCGACATGGCACCCGAAAACCAATCCAACAAAATCTGGACTCCAACAAACATATAGCGCTCCTTTCCTTCTGAGCCCTCCCATGGGCCCAAACGGCAGTTTATCACCACAAATGGGGTACTGCCACACTAAGGACCAATTGGGCAACAAAATGGGGTATTTTGTTCCCTGTGAAAATAAGAAATTTTGATCACAAATGACATTTTATTGGAAAAAATGACATTTTTTTCATTTCAGAGCCCAATTCAAATACGTGCTGTGAAAAAAATGTGCGGTCAAAATGGTAACAACAACCCTAAATGAATTCCTTGAGGGGTGTAGTTTCCAAAATGGGGTCACTATTGGGCGATTCCTACTGTTTTGGCACCTCAACACCTCTTCAAACCTGGCATGCTGCCTAAAATATATTCTAATAAAAAAGGGGACTCAAAATGCACTAGGTGCTTCTTTGCTTCTAGGGCTTGTCTTTTAGTCCACGAGCGCAGTAGGGCCACATGTGGGACATTTCTAAAAACTGCAGAATCTGTAAAATACATATTTAGTAATGTTTCTCTGGTAAAACCTTCTGTGTTACAGAAAAAAAAATGAATAAAATTGAAATTCAGCAAGAAAAATGAAATTTGCAAATTTCACCTCCACTTTGCTTTAATTCCTGTGAAATGCCTGAAGGGTTAAAAAACTTTATAACTGCTGTTTTGAATACTTTGAGGGGTCTAGTTTTTAAAATGGGGTGTTTTATCAGGGTTTCTAATACATAGGCCCCACAAAGCCACTTCAGAACTCAAGAGGTACCTTAAAAAAAAGGCTTTTGAAATTTTCTTAAAAATATGAGAAATTGCTGTTTATGTTCTAAGCCTTGTAACGTCCAAGAAAAATAAAAGAATGTTCAAAAAACGATGCCAATCTAAAGTAGACATATGGGAAATGTGAACTAGTAACTATTTTGGGTGGTATAACCGTCTGTTTTACAAGCAGATGCATTTAAATTCTGAAAAATGCAATTTTTTCAAAATTTTCTCTAAATTTTGCAATTTTTCACCAATAAACACTGAATATATCGACCAAATTTTACCACGAACATGAAGCCCAATGTGTCACGAGAAAACAATCTCAGAATCGCTTGGGTAGGTTTAAGCATTCCGACGTTATTACCACATAAAGTGAAATATGTCAGATTTGAAAAATGGGCTCTGAGCCTTAAGGCCAAAACTAGGCTGCGTCCTTAAGGGGTTAAACATAAAAAAAACTCTAAACATTTGGTATTGCAGTAATCGTACTGACCACACAATACATTTATTTATTTTTAAACTCGTTTTATTGAACACAACATACAGAGCATACAAGAAAGAAGGGCATTGTAAAAGATGAAGACATTACATGGAAGGAGTGTAGGTCATGCAGTCACAATACAGTCAGTCACATTACATCAAATCACCAGGGCGTAACCCTGCGAGTAGAAAACACTTCAACACAAGTATCTGCGTCCGCTTAAATCGAGGACAGGGATTGTCAGCAGGACATAGCCGAGACCAGAGAATGTGTAGAGAACAGAGTGCACACCATTTTGCCGATACATCGACTTACCTGCAAACGCCGATGCTGCTGCAGAATCAACTGTAGCCTCTGTCGCCTGGTGCCGATGTGTCCTCGCTCGTCCTACACGATGCAGGACCTGGGGCAGGAAGTGACGTCACAGCATGATCTCTCGAGAACACGCTGTGTGTCTGTGCACTGCCAGAAGCTGGGTGTTAACGAAGAGAAGTGGATGATGCTGATTCGTCAGCATCATACACTTCTATTCACAACGCCCAGCTAGTAAAACAAGTAAAAACGCCCAGATGTACACACACAATACACGCCCACTTGTACTTAACTTTAAACACGCCCACTTGTACTTAAGAAAGGCTCATTTGCATAAATATAAAAATGCTCATAACTTGACCAAAAATGCTCGTTTTTGAAAAAAAAAAAAACGTTACTGTAATCTACATTGCAGCGCCGATCTGCTGTAATACGAGATAGGGGTTTGAAAATCTGGTGACAGAGCCTCTTTAACAGTGATCTCCATTGGGACAATGATGGAGGGCGATCACCCAACCAAAGAAGAGCAATCGCCTTCCTGGCCATAAAAAGCCCCTCCCTGAGTAAGATCCTCACATGGTGAGGCCAAAACTCCTCATCCAAAATACCCAACAGACAAACTTCTGGAGTAAATGATACCACAGTGCCTACCACTGTGGATAAAAGAAAGAGTACCACCCCCAAAATGATCTAACGAGTGCACATCCTAGTGCAAATGTGATGCCAAAAATCAGCGTCCCCCTCCTACAGAACAGCTATATCTCAAAAAGTGAAAATATTTTTTAATAAAAACTAATTAAGAAGTTACACAAAACACACTGACTGATCTGATTGTTAAAAAAAACAAAACACAAATAGCCTTTAACCCCTTAAGGACACGGCCAATTTTGGCCTTGAGGAAAGAGCAATTTTTTTACATTTCCCCTCTTTGCATCCCGACGCTCATAACTCTTTTATTTTTTGTACGACGTAGTTGTATGAGACTTTGTTTTTTGCGGGACGAGTTGTACTTTATGTAGGTACCATTTTTTGGTACAAATACATTATCGTTTAATTTCTATACATTTTTATTTTGGCGAATATGCAGAAAAAAAGCAGTTCCGCTGCAGTTTTAATATTTTTTTTTTTACACAATACACCGATCATCATAAATAATGTCATACATTTGTTGTACAGGTTGTTACGGTCGTGGCGATACCAAATATGTCTATATTATTTCATGTTTTGGGACTTATATTTTAAAAAGTTTATGTACTATAAAAAAATGTGTGTTTCTGTGTATTTTTTTTACTTTTTATTTATTTATTTATCATTAATTTTTTTTAAATTCATTTAACTTTTTTTTTTAATCCCATAAAGGGATTTATCATTTAGATTTTTATTTTGTAACTGTAATGTACTGGCATAGATCTATATGCCAGTACATTAGCCTGTGTACTGATTGTACACAGGCAGTTGTTAGGGCAGACCTCAGTATGCCCTAACAACAAGAAATATGTTCAGACAGCCCTGGGGTCCTTCAATGGACCCTGGGCTGTCTGGCCATATGAGTTGTGGGCTTTGATCGCATCACAGTTATATTCTGTGACGCGATCAATGTGCAGTCCCCTCTCTTTGAACGCCGCGATCAGCTTTCATCGTGGCGTTCAAAGGGTTAACAGCGGAGAGAAGATGTGTATTACAGCCGTTGCCCCGCTCTCGATCGCGCGCACAGACGCGCGCAGGGCCGGCTGTCACACAGGACGAGTATGCTCGTCCTAATGCGCGAAGTGCTCACCGCTCAGGACGAGCATACTCGTCCTGTGTCGGCAACCAGTTAAATAGGTGTACATAGCCTTTAACCCTTTTCCGCCGCAGCCATTTTTCGGATTTTAAATTTTGTTTTTTCCTCCCCACATTCCAAATACCATAACTTTTTTATTTTTTCATCAATCTTGCCATATGAGGGCTTGTCTTTTGCGGGACGAGTTGTAGATTTTCACAGCACCATTCTTTGTACCATATAATGTAGTGAGAAACGAGAAAAAAATTATATGTGGGGTGGAATAGGAAAAAAACAGCGATTCCTCAATATTTTGGGTGGTTTTGTTTTTACGGCGTTCACAGTGCAGTAAAAACTGCATGTTAACTTTATTTTGCGGGTCAATACGATTACAGCGATACCAAATTTATATCGTTTTCTTTATGTTTTACTACTTTTACATGGAAAAAACTGATTGTTAAAAATAACATTTGAGTTTTGTCGCCATATTCTGAGAGCCATAACTTTTTTATTTTTCCACCGATTTAGTGGTATGAGGGACTATTTTTTGTGGGGGAGATGTAGTTTATATTGGTACCATTTTGGGGTACATGGGTCTTTTTATTTTCTTGTGTGAGATGAAGTGACCAAAAAATTCTGATCTTTTTAATTTTTTATGGCGTTCACCGTGCAGACTAAATGATATATTGTGATAGTTCAGACTTTTACGGATGCGTCGATACCAGTTATGTTAGCTTTTTATTTTTTCTACATTGTATTTGAGGGAAAATGGGAAAAGGTGTTTTTTTTTTAACTTTTCATTAATTTATTTATTTAAAATTTTTTTTTATTTTACTGGTTTTTATTTGTCCCCCTAGGGGACTTTGAACAGCGACTAATGTATTGCAGTATATCGTGATTCTGACAGTCTCCTATGAAGCCCTGCGGGAGGCAGGGCTTCATAGGAGTACAAAGATGGCGGACCTGGGGGCCTTCATCAGGCCCTTAAGCTGCCATACCAACCAACGGCACCCTCCGATCTCGCCGCGGGGGGGCCGCTGGAACGTTACATGGGGTCAGCCCCCTGTTTTTAGTCATTTAAATGCCGTGGTCGCTATTGACCGTGGCATTTAAAGGGTTAAACAAGCGGGATCGCGCTCGAGTGAGATCCCACTCGTTACCCGGAAGTGTCGGCTGTAACACACAGCCGACAAACTCGCTCTATGGAGCGGGCTCAGCCCGTAAGCCCGATCCATACTCCCACATGGGGCGTGCGCCATATAATTACGGCAGATGTCGGGAAGGGGTTAAACTATGCCATTTGGCCTCCACAGACAACTGTCTGCATGCAATACGAACATTCAGTAAATGTGGATAGACGTTGATATCAATCCACTAGAGCCCTGAATGGACAAAATGGCAATCAATGGGTACTTAGTGAAAGGGCACGCAGGACAGGGAAATTGGGCCTTAAGGGCTTGCCGTAAGAACCTGTAAAAATCAACTCTGGTGACCTCGCATCTCTACTGTAACTGGGAAAATGAGAACCCCTTCCTGCTCTTGGATGTACTATTAGGTCATGGTAGCTGTATCGTTCGCGATCCATGACCTAATAGTACGTCACGGGAGTAACGGCCATTTCGGCCGTCTTCCCGACACATACAGGAGCTGTGACAGCTGCTGTCTCATACAGCAGTTGCCGCAGCTCCTACAGCGGGGACCGATCGCTGTGTCCCCGCTGAGTAACCCCTTAAAAGCCACGTTCAATAGCGATCGCGGCTTTTTAGGGGTTAAGCTACCATCGCCGGCCTGCTACACGATAGCGGCCGGCAATGGTGACTATGGCAACCGGATACCTAACAATGGCGTACGGCTATGCCATCGACGGAAGCCTAGTGGGTCCTGACAAAGTCAGGACCCACTATTCTTGCTGTCAGTAAGTAGCTGACAGCTCTACTACACCGCACTACGCATGTAGTGTGGTGTATTAGAATAGCGATCAGGGCCTCCTGCCCTCAAATCCCTAGTGGGACAAAGTAATAAAGGAAAAAAAAGTGAAAATAAGATGTGTAAAAATAAGAAAATAAAAGTTTTAAAAGTAATAAAAGTAAAAATCCCCCTTTTTCCCTTATCAGTCCTTTATTATTAATAAAAATATATAAACAAACAAATAAACTATACATAATTGGCATCGCCGCGTCCGTAACGGCCTGAACTACAAAATTATTTCGTTATTTATCCCGTGCGGTGAACGGCGTAAAAGAAAATAATAAACCGTACCAGAATCACAATTGTTTGGTCACTTCACCTCCCAAAAAATGGAATAAGAAGAGATCAAAAAGACGCATGTACCTAAAAATGGTTCTGATCGAAACTACAGTTTATTACGCAAAAAACAAGTCCTCGCACGGCTTTCTTGATGGAAAAATAAAAAAGATATGACTCTTAGAATAAGGTAACGCAAAAAGTAAATGATTTTTTACAAAAAGTATTTTATTGTGCAAACGCCATAAGACATAAAAAAACTATAAACATATGGTAGCGCCGTAATCGTATCGCCCCGCAGAATAAAGTGAATGTCATTTATAGCGCATGGTGAATGCTGTAAAAAAATAGAATAAAAAAACAATAGTAGAATTGCTGTTTTTTAGTCACCACACCACTTAAAAATAGAATAAAAACTGATCAAAAAGCCGCATGCACCCCAAGAAAACGACAATGAATTCCTCCAAAATGGGGTCACTTTTGGGGGGTTTCCACTGTTTTGGCACCACAAGACCTCTTCAAACCGGAAATGGTGCCTAATAAAAAGGAGGCCTCAAAATCCTCTAGGTGCTCCTTTGCTTCGGAGGCCGCTGCTTCAGTCCATTACCACACTAGGGCCAAATGTGGGATATTTCTCAAAACTGCAGAATCTGGGCAATAAATATTAAATTGCGTTTCTCTGGTAAAACCGTTTGTGTTCTAAAAATGGTATAAAAAGGATTTTCTGGCAAAAAAAAAATAAAAATGTAAATTTCACCTCTACTTTGCTCTAAATTCCTGTGAAACAGCTAAAGGGTTCATAAACTTTCTAAATGCTGTTGTGAATACTTTGAGGGGTCTAGTTTCTAAAATGAGGGGTTTCTAATATATAGGCTCCTCAAAGCAACTGAACTGGAACCCAAAAAAATAAATAAATTAGGCAATACTTCGCTTCTTACATTATACTGATAATGAGCCGTGCCCACCCCGAGATGACCCCTGTTTTGACCGTTTGTATAAACGGAGACCCCTATTAGACAGTTTCAGTGGCCGGTTTTCCCAAGTATACACCCCCGAGAATTGTATTTCTATTGATGAGTCCTTGGTACATTTTAAAAGGAGGCTTCAATTCCGCCAGTACCTGCCGGGTAAGAGGGCAAGGTATGGCGTGAAGATGTATAAGCTGTGCGAGACTGCATCAGGGTATACCTACAAATACTTTCAGCCCCCAGAATGCCTCCCCTTACTGGGAGTTAATGCAAAAATGTTGTGAGATTTGGTGCACCCACTGCTGGACCAGGGTTACCACCTCTACCTGGATAATTTTTATACCAGCGTCCCACTCTTCAACTGCCTCACTTCCATAAGTACTGCGGCATGCGGCACTGCTAGAAGAAATCTGAGAGGCCTCCCTAAGACTCTGCTTGGCAAACACTCAGAAGGGGTGAGAGCAGGGCACATTCTAGCAGCAACATATTGTTTGTCAAGTACAAGGACAAGAGAGATGTCCTTGTATTGACAACAATACATGCCACACCAGTACCCATGTACCTGTACGAGGTACCAGTACAGAGACCCCCAAACCAGACTGCATCCTGGACTACAGTAGGTACATGGGAGGGGTGGACTTGTCAGATCAAGTCCTGAAGCCCTACAGCGCCATGCGTTGTGGTATAAGAAGCTGGCCGTGCACATCATACCGATGGCATTGTATAATGCGTATGTGCTACGTCGATGTACAGGCCAGACGGGAACTCTCCTGGAACTTCAAGAGGTGGTTATCAAGAAACTAATTTTTAGGGACCATGAAGGGGGGGGCACCCAGTACTTCTGGAAGCGAGTCCGCACGCATCGTACCAGGGCAACACTTTCCAGGAGAAGTTCCCCAAACTGGCAAGAAGGGAAAAAGTCAAAAGTGGTGCAAAGTCTGCTATAAGAGGGAGATAAGGAAGGACACAATATATCAATGTGACACGTGTCCTGAAAAACTAAGGCTCTGTATGAAAGAGTGTTTTAAAATGTATCATACATCCCTTGATTTTTAATCTACCCCAGTTTTACTTACCCTGATGCACTGCGCTCAGCTTATCCCCCCTCGTTTTTCCCTTCTGAGCCCTGCTGTGTGCCCAGGCAGCTGATAACAGCCACATTGAGGGTATTGCCATACCCGTGAGAACCCACATTAGAGTTTATGGGGTGTATGTCTCCGGTCAAAATGCTCACTACACCTCTAGATGAATGCCTTAAGGGTGTAGTTTTTAAAACGGGGTCACTTCTTGGGGGTTTCATCTGTACTAGTACCTCAGGGGCTTCTGCATACATGACTTCACACCAGAAAATCCCCAGTAGGCCAAATGGTGGTCCTTTCCTTCTGAGCCCTCCCATGGGCCCAAACGGCAGTTTATCACAACAAATGGGGTATTGCCGCACTCAGGACAAATTGGGCAACAAAATGGGGTATTTTATTTCTTGTGAAAATAAGAAATTTTCAGCCAAAACTACATATTATTGGAAAAAATTAATTTTGCTTTAATTCCCAGCCCAATTCAAATAAGTTCTGTGAAAAAACTATGGGGTCAAAATGGTCACAACACCCATAAATGAATTCCTTGAGGGGTGTAGTTTCCAAAATGGGATCACTTCTGGTGGGTTTCCATTGCTTTGATACCTCTGGGGCTCTGCAAATGCGACATGGCACCCGAAAACCAATCCAGCAAAATCTGGACTCCAAAGAACAAATAGCGCTCCTTTCCTTGTGAGCGCTCCCATGGGCCCAAACGGCAGTTTATCACCACAAATGAGGTATTGCTGCACTCAGGACAAATTGGGCAACAAAATGGAGTATTTTATTTCCTGTGAAAACAAGAAATTTTGAGCTAAAACTACTTATTATTGGAAAAAATTATTATTTTTTTTAATTCCTAGCCCAATTCAAATAAGTTCTGTGAAGAAACTATGGGGTCTAAATGGTCACATTACCCATAAATTAATTCCTTGAGGGGTGTAGTTTCCAAAATGGGATCACTTCTGGTGGGTTTCCATTGCTTTGATACTTCTGGGGCTCTGCAAATGCGACATGGCACCCGAAAACCAATCCAGCAAAATCTGCACTCCAAAGAACACACAGCGCTCCTTCCCTTCTGAGGCCTTCCATGGGCCCAAACGGCAGTTTATCGCCACAAATGAGGTATTGCTGCAATAAAGAGAAATTGGGCAACAAAATAGGGTGTTTCCTGTGAAAATGAGAAATTGTGATGAAAAATTACATCTTACTGGAAAAAATTTCATTTTTTTTATTTCACAGCCCAATTCAAATACGTGCCGTGTAAAAACTGTGGGGTCAAAATGGTAACAACAGCAATAAATTAATTCCTTGAGGGGTGTAGTTTCCGAAATGGGGTCACTTTTGGGGGATTCCTACTGTTTTGGCACCTCAACACCTCTTCAAACCTGGCATGATGCCTAAAATATATTCTAATAAAAAAGAGGCCTCAAAATTCACTAGGTCTTTCTTTGCTTCTGGGGCTTGTGTTTTAGTCCACGAGCGCAGTAGGGCCACATGTGGGACATTTCTAAAAACTGCAGAATCTGGACAATACATATTTAGTAGTGCTTCTCTGGTAAAACCTTCTGTGTTACAGAAAAAAAATGTAATACAATTGAAATTCAGCAAGAAAAATGAAATCTGCAAATCTCATCTCTACTTTGCTTTAATTCCTGTGAAATGCCTAAAGGGTAAAATAAACTTTCTAAATGCTGTTTTGAATACTTTGAGGGGTCTAGTTTTCAAAATGGGGTGTTTTAAGGGGGTTTATAATACATAGGCCCCTCAAAGCCACTTCGGAACCGAACAGAGGTACCTTAAAAAAAAAGGCTTTTGAAATTTTCTTAAAAATATGAGAAATTGCTGTTTATGTTCTAAGCTTTGTAACGTCCAAGAAAAATAAAAGAATGTTCAAAAACGATGCCAATCTAAAGTAGACATATGGGAAATGTGAACTAGTAACTATTTTGGGTGGTATAACCGTCTGTTTTACAAGCAGATGTATTTAAATTCTGAAAAATTCTATTTTTTATACATTTTCTCTAAATTTTGCAATTTTTCACCAATAAACACTGAATATATCGTCCAAATTTTACCACTAACAAAGCCCAATGTCTCACAAGAAAACAATCTCAGAATCGCTTGGATAGGTTTAAGCATTTCGATGTTATTACCTGTCGTGGAAATCCATCGCTCAAAATATATTAGACTGAAATTTATACGAGTCCCAACAGACTCTCAAGGCCAGACTCCATTAGTCAGAATCCTAATTAGGATATTTCACCGATATATATCGAGAGAGGAGAAGAAAACACACAGACTCTGCTGATATGCTCAAAATGCTCCTCTGAAGGATTTATTACAAAACTCAAACTGTTAAACTGAAATACAGAAGGGGTGTAGGCTTGAGGTAAACCAATCAGAGACAATGTAACAATATTTGTTATTCAGTAAAAAGCATACAATAAAATACATCATTATAATTCTTCACACATTATGTTTACAAGTGTCTTATCTCTCTCTTGGACAGAATATTCTCGTGGAGATGGGGGGAGACCTTCCCTCACGCATACTTGCCATCCTCCCATCTCACTCCCTGTCCATCTTCGCATGGGAACCAAGGTCAAAGATAAAACATACGAAATCAACATTACTTGTATTAAAGGAACAATGACTTTTCTATTCACTACAAAAGAACCAAGATGGGAACTCCAGACAAGATGGCTGCTGCACGAAAGTAAATCATTTAAACATTATCATCACTTTCACATATTACATATCTTAGTAATTCGGCATCCTGCTTGATAATTCACAATGTAATTTCATACAGAGAATATAAGCAAATAAATCATCCTTCACATACCACATAAAGTGAAATATGTCAGATTTCAAAAATGGGCTCTGAGCCTTAAGGCCAAAACAAGGCTGCGTCCTTAAGGGGTTAATATAAACATCTTTTAAATAAACTATTATGGGCTCGCCAAAATCCACTACCCTCAAAATTCTTAAGTTGAGCAAACATCAGAGTATCCCAAAGGGGCATCTCCCCCAACCACCCTTCATAGTCATGTAAATTCCTAGCAGCCATGCAAACCTATTTTGCCAATTTGTGCATAGGGAGCAAGCGATGGGGAAATAATCGGGAATTCTCCAATACAGCCCACAGGGAACGCAAGTTCAGGAAACTAGCAAGGAGATATTCAGAATTGGTGGATATCCGATGCAGACACCCACCATCTCAAAAACCTTAGCTAACCTGGCAGGAAATATAGGAAAAAGTCTGGCAGGGCAGTGCCCTCGCTAACCTTAGGGCGTTATAGGACAGATAACCACACAATAAAGTTAACATGTCATTTATACCGCACGGTAAAGGCCATAAAAATAAAAATATAAAAACACAAAATTGTGGAATCTCTGATTTTATTTTTCCATTCCATCCCACAAATAAATATATTCAAAATTCATCAATACATTATATGTAACCCAAGTTGATGCCATTAAAAATTTTAATTCTAAACGCAAAAAACAAGCCCTCATACAGTTACATCAGTATAAAAAGTTATGGCTCTCGGAATGCTTGACTGAAAAAACTAAACAAATCACTGCATCCTGAATGCCAAAAAAGGTTCGTCCTCAAGGGGTTAAAATGGCTTCAAATCTGTTTCATATAGTAAAGAATAACAAAATGAGGTGTATTTACCTTTCTAATCCCCTGCCACACTCTCACAGCAACAGCTCACTCTACTTCATAATCGGCAATGTCAGTGACATTGGTAATGTGTCCCCTTTAGGGCCTCAAAACAGATTGTTACTTCACAAGTTATGACCTCAAAGATAGGAGTTTGGTGGGCAGTAACATCACGAGTGGTGTCACCCATAAAATTTAATCACTGGGACCTACAGCTGCCAGACAGCTGTGCCAACTGCACCCAGTAGCATGTGTGATCCATGCTGGAGGCATGTTGCATCCCCTTTTAAGGCTCCATATCAGGTGATGACAGCTATGAGGTCTAAAGAGCCAACATCACTGTGTTGGTGATGTCACCGGTGATTACTTCATTGAGGGAGCTGCCAGGGACAAGGGCTGGTTGGTGCCCTGTAGGGCATGAGTGTATCCTGTGACCACAGGGTTATTAACAACATTTGTAATGATGTCTCAAAGGCAGTGACATCACAGGGGGTGACATTATAATGGTCATGGACATTTCCTGATGTATCCCCTTTAGGCTCCAGAATGGGCGGTGATGTCACAGATGGGGGCGTGGTGGGTCATGATGTAACAAGGAGTGTCAGCCTTGTAAAATAGAATGATCTAAAATGACCCAATTATGTGGTAAGGTAGCAAAATTCTAGCGCATAACAATTTGCCATAGAGGCAACTGATATCTAATGTCCACACTACTATTGTATAGCTTGGCATTAAAGGGCAACTAAACGTGCAACAAACTTCTGGACATGTCATAGTAACATGTCAGAATTTGTGATTGGTGGGGGTCCGAGCACTGAGACCCCCACCAATCGCTGAAGCGAAGCGGCAGAATCGCTCAGGTGAGCGCTTAGCCGCTTAGTTTCTGTTTGTCTTTTTCCAGAACGCCGATGTAGCGGAGTACATGCTCATAGACTTTCTATTGGGCCCATACACTGCTACATTGATTTCCGGAAAAAGCAGAACAGAAACGAAGCGGCTAAGTACTCACCCGAGCACTTCTGCCGCTTCGTTTAAGTGATTGGTGGGGGTCTCATTGCTTGGACCCCCACCAATCAAAACTTCTGACATGTCACTATGACATGTCAGAAGTTTGTTGAACGTTTAGTTACACTTAAACTGTTAAACTATAAATTCACAAGGATGTTGGTCTTCTGCTAGCATAGTCGGAACTTGGAAACGGTAGCTCAGGAGTTAGTACTGTTGACTTGCAGCGCTGGGATACTGTGCTGAAATCCAACCGAGGACATCTGGATGGCGTTTGTATGTTCTCCTCGTGTTTGCATGTGTTACCTCCGGGCACTCTGGTTTCCCCCCACACCCTAAAAGCATATTATTAGGGAATTTAGATTGTGAGCCCTAATGGGGACAGTAAATAAGGACAACTTCTAAACGACAGTGACACAGAGTAGCACAGCATAGTGGGAACAGACTTCCAAGGCTGAGTTCACACTGAGTTTTTTGCAGGAGGAAAATTCCGCCTCAAAATTCCGTTTGGCATTTTGAGGCAGATTTTGATCTGCCTGCACACGGTTTGCCGCGATTTTCACTTTGTTTTACCGCTGCGTTTTAGGCTCGCGCCCATTGAGTGCCACAGGCAAAAACGCAGTGAAATACGCTTTCTCTGCCTCCCATTGATGTCAATGGGAGGTCAGAGGCGTAAACGCCCGAAGATAGGGCATGTCGCTTCTTTATACCGCGAGCGGTAAAAAAACGCGTCCGCCTCCTATTGAAATCAATGTGAGGCATTTTCTGCCCTTTTTTGGCGCGGTTTCCGACGCGGTTTCTGCGTCAAAAAAACGTGTAAAAAAAACAGTGTGAACAGGGCCTTACACTCTTGCACAGGAGAAGATTTGGCAGAAGGCAGGGAAAAAGAATCACTGAGACCGTTATTTAGTTAGCAAGTAGAGTCTACGGAATTCCCTTTTCTTAACCCCCCAAGGAGGTATAGACCCTGCCAGTATGATTCCCAGTTCACAAAGATAGTTCCCAATAGCTGGTCGGGCTGTAAATGACGGGTATGAAACATTTTATGGTCAAACAGATTCAGGTTCATAAATCAGATCAAGCAGAGTCAAGCCAGGTGAAACATAGGGAACAAGAGTTACAAACCACCAGGGCTAGTTCCTATTTAAGGTCCGCGCCGGGTCCCGTTCCTGTGGCCTATAGCCACGCAGCACAGGCAAAAGAGACCACCACTCCATTCTATGTCCTTTTTACTGAGGTCGAGCAGTGAGGAGTATCTGGGGGTTTGGGTCCCCCATTCTCACGATCGGTGGGAACCCGAGTGTAACGTCTATGGCCGAGGGCCGTCGTTCAGACTTACCCTCTGACGGCCCCGGCCATGGACTTCTGTGTTCTTGGCGACATCTCCCTCCAGGGAGACGCCGGCACTCACGGTTTCTGGGACTGTTTCCTGCAGGGCGCGCGCTTCCCAGCGTGCACAGCCCTAAAGGGCCAGTACGCGTCCAGCTGTCAGTCAATAATTAGCCCAGAATGCTGCTGGACTATAAAAAGGGCTCTGCCCACTTGATCCTTGCCTTAGCGTTGTTGTCTACCTAAAGTTTGTCTTGCAAATGGTCTTCCAGTGTTTTCCAGTTCCCAGTCTTACACATTCCTGCTGCCTGTACCCTGTATCCCGTGCTACCATGCCTCTGGCCCATCTACAGTGAAAGTCAAGTCATGTCTTCCGCTGCATCTACTGTGCCATCTAAGTCAAGTTGTGTCACCACTGCTGTCTACATTGCCTCAGGTACCCGTTCTGGACTATAGACATTGTTTTGTACCAAGTTGGCCAGCTGCTATCCCGCTACGCGGTACGGCCCAGTGGGTCCACACCCCGAGTCGTGACAGTATGCTCAGGCCATGGATCCGACTGGTCAATTCAAGGGCCTATCACCCTCCCAAGCCATGCAGACGGACCTGCAGGATCTGCAAGCACGACAGGACCAACTTCTTGTGGCAGTTGTCCCCATGGAACAGCAGCTAGGGGCACTAGCTACTTCCTCCTCTGCTCCTATGCAAGCTCCTCCAATCGACCTTCCTGCTACACCTCCTGGCAGCCCCAGTTCGGATCCTCGGTTCTCGCTGCCATTGCCACCTCGGTTCCATGGAGACGCAAGTACGTGCAGGGGGTTTCTGAACCAATGCCATATCCACTTCACTCTGCACGCCCGAGCATTTCCTTCGGACGGAGCCAGGATTTCCTTCATTATGTCTCTACTTGCCGGCAAGGCCCTGGCATGGGCGAATCCAATCTGGGAACGACAGGGACCCGAGACTTCCAGGGGTCCGTGCGGTTATTCCGTACCGCATTCGAGGAGCCTGGACGAGTCTCGTCGGCAGCCACTGCTATCTTTAACCTTTGCCAGGAGGACGCCTCCGTGGGCGAATACACCATCCAGTTCCGGACCATGGCAGGAGAGCTGTCCTGGCACAATGAGGCCTTGGTAGCATCCTTCTGGTATGGCCTATCGCCCGAGATCAAGGACAAACTTGCTGCTCGAGATCTACCACCTGCCTTGGGCGAGCTGATTCTACTTGCTACTCAAGTGGACATAAGGCTCAGAGAGAGTTCTCAAGAGATTCGACAGGAGAGACGGCTTCCTAGACTGGCACCCAACTTCCAGCAACCCCTCTTGCCTTCTACTACTCCACCCGAGGTTCAGTTGCCCACTGTTCTGCTGGAAAGGCTGTTGATCATTGCCTTGGTAGATGGACTGCCTTTGCCTGACCCAGTTTTGTCTGTAACCAAGCCGTTAAGACTCCAAGTGGGAGTTCTTCACTCTGAACTCATCTACCTGTTTTTCCTGCCCAAGGCCGTTAACCCCGTGCTGCTGAGTTTGCCTTGGCTCCGTCTACACGTCCCAGTCCTGGATTGGAACTCTGGAGAGGTTCCCCAGTGGGGCTCCAAGTGTCTCGACCGTTGTCTGGTGCAGGTCCATCCCCCTCAGTCTCCTCCGCATCAGTCACTGGCAGGGTTGCCTCCTTGTTACTCTCTGTTCTCAGATGTCTTTAACAAGAAGGAAGCAGAGACATTGCCAACACATTGAGCGTATGATTGCCCTATCGACTTGGTTCCTGATTTGTCCCCTCCTCGCGGTAGAGTATACCCTCTCTCCTTGCCTGAGACCCAGTCTATGTCAGCCTACATTAAGGAGAATCTGGAGAGGGGCTTCATACGTAAATCCTCATCCCCGGCCGGAGCCGGATTTTTTCCTTTGTCAAGAAGAAGGATGGATCCCTCCGACCCTGCATTGACTACCGAGGCCTCAACCAGATCACGGTGAGGAACAGGTATCCATTGCCTTTGATTTCGGAACTGTTTGATCGCATATGGGGGGCAAATTTTTTTTATAAGCTAGACCTGTGGGGGGCTTACATTTCTAATCCGGATTCGTCAGGGTGATGAGTGGAAGACTGCATTTAATATACGTGATGGACACTACGAATATCTGGTCATGCCATTCGGCCTGTGTAATGCCCCCGAGGTGTTTCAAGAATTTGTCAATTACTTTTTTCGTGATCTCCTCTATGTGTGTGTTGTGGTGTATCTCGATAACATTTAGATTTTTTCCCCAGATCTTGTGAGTCATCAGGGTCATGTCCGCCATGTGTTGCTTCGATTAAGGGAGAATCATCTTTATGCCAAGCTGGAGAAGTGCATGTTTGAAAAGAAGTCTCTACCCTTCCTGGGCTATATCATCTCCGATCAGGACCTCAAAATGGACCCTGAGAAGGTAAAGGCTGTCCTGCAATGGCCACGCCCCCAAGGCTGAAGAGCCATGGAACGCTTCCTGGGATTCGCCAACTTGTACCGGCTGTTCATTACAAACTTCTCTTCATTAACAGCTCCCATCTCCACCCTCACTAAAAAGGGCATGAATGCCAAGGTGTGGACTCCAGAAGCAGAAGTCGCATTTAAAACCTTAAAAAAGGCCTTCACGTCAGCCTCTATTCTTCATCACCCTGATGTATCCCCACAGTTTTCATTAAAGGTGGACGCTTCCTCTGTTGGTGCTGGTGCACTTTTGTTCCAGAGAGGTTCGAAAGGCAAGACTGTGGTATGTGGCTACTACTCAAAGCTGTTTTCTCCCGCATAGCGAAACTACTCGATTGGGGATCGGGAGTTACTGGCCATCAAGCTGGCCCTGCAGGAGTGGAGACACCTACTGGAAGGCGCAGCTCATCCTATCCTGATCTTCACGGACTACAAGAACCTGACCTATCTACAGACGGCTCAACGGCTGAATCCTCGTCAAGCCAGGTGGTCGTTGTTCTTTGCTCGGTTCCGGTTCGAACTCCAGTACCGACCTGCCGATAAAAATGTGAGGGCCGATGTCTTGTCTAGGTCTTTTGAAACAGAGGACACTGTGGAGTCCCCACAGAATATTATCGACCGTTCCTGCATCTAATCTGTTAACCCTCTGCACGTTAGAGACATTCCTCCGGGAAGGACTTTTGTACGTCTGGCAGACAGGGGAAAAATCCTTCGCTGGGGTCACAGTTCCAAGCTGGCAGGTCACGCGGGTGCCCGTAAGACCCGAGACCTAATTTCCCGTCAGTTCTGGTGGCCCACGCTGCCCAAAGACATCATGGACTTTGTCTCCTCCTGTACGGTGTGCACACCAAACAAAGTTGCCCACTCCAGACCACGCGGTCTTCTCCAACCACTGCCTGTTCCCGATGCCCTCTGGCAGCATGTTGCTATGGACTTTGTCACAGATCTGCCTCTCTCTGTGGGATGCAGTGTGATCTGGGTGGTGGTGGTGGATCAATTTTCTAAAATGGCTCGTTTTGTTCCCCTGACTGGTCTGCCTTCTGCTGCTCGACTGGCCAACCTCTTCGTTCAACACATCTTCACGGCTTGCCTCTGCATATTGTCTTGGATCGATGGGTCCAGTTGACCTCGAAGTTCTGGAAAGCACTCTGCGACCTCCTTGGTGTAAAGTTGGACTTCTCCTCAGCTTATCATCCTCAGTCCAATGGACAAGTCGAAAGGGTTAACCAGATTATGGAGAACTATCTGCGACAATTTGTCTCCAGACGTCATGATGACTGGGTGCAGCTGCTCCCGTGGGCTGAGTTCTCCTATAATAACCATACTAGTGAGTCCACCATCTCCAGTCCATTCTTCATCGTCTACGGCCAACATCCTCGTATACCTCTTCCTGTCTCTACTATGTCCCAGGTGCCTGCAGCTACGAAAGTGTACGGTGCTGTGCCTGCAGACTGTAAGGAGGACGCGGCAATGAACACCGCGGCCCCTTCAGTCAGCTAATCTGCGAGGGTGTTGGGAGTCGGACCACCACCAATCTGATATTATTGAACTGTCCTAAGAATAGGCCATCAATATAATATGCCCGGTGAACCCCTTTAATACAGACCCTATACCAGGCTATCTCCTTGATACAGACCCAAGACCAGACAACCTCTTATTAGAGACCCCATACCAGCCTACCTCTGAATACAGACCCCAGACAAGACTCCCCCTAAATAAAGACTGCAGCCCTAACCTCCCACTTACTAAAGACCACAGACCAGACTCACCTTAAATAAAGGAGGAGGAGACATAGACATAGTGATTCTTCAAAGAGAGTCCAGATGGATATTTAAATTGGGCTCTTCGGTGCCCAATGGATTAAATGAACAATTTAATTACTGCTGCTTCATATAACTTATTCCAACAGTTCAGAAAACGCCTGCACCTCTAAGTGCCATAAATAATTTATATGTTAATATTTATTACCTTTGCAAAGCCTAAAAGTTGAACATAAGGTCCTTGTATATGAGTTTGAGAACCACTTTAATATACACACATTATGTGGACACTGCCAAAAAATATCTGATCGAAAAATAAAAAACAAAATAAGTAAACCCATTTGCATGGCTAAAACAAAAGAACAAGTTATTAGGTGTAGTCCCTTTTTGTTCTGGTGGGGCAGAGATGTAAAAATTATTTTGCAACCTCGGCAAAGCACCACAATAGACGTAGAACACACCCCGCTTCCAATCCCGGACTTGCGTGGCACTGGGTCTGATTCACATTGTGATAGCAGGTGTCGTATTGATACCTGCTGGCCACCTGTCTTTAGTGGGCGGTCTGGCTGCAGTAGTAGTTGATCGCCCGCACGGACATTTGGTCCAGACCTGGTGACTCTGACTCTGGTGGGAGGAGCTATGCGCTGCCGACACAGGAACAGGCACCACCCATCTGGGAGGAGCACTGTGTTCGGCGACGTATTAGCTCCTGCTTGTGTACACACCTCCAGATACGTCACTGGGTGTGTGCGGAAAATGGGAGGGAATACCCAGTTAAATAGTAGGCGATATGCACAAATGGGCGATGACGTCAGACACGAGACAGGCGTTCATTCCAGCACTGTGGGAACATGTGCTGTAAATAATCTCTGCCACTGCAGAATAACTATATTTTGTACTGCTCCAATATATTTTGTTGAGCCTCCAGTTGAAGGGGCCATTTGGCCTTATCTCCCCTGAGGAATTTCAGCCATAAGGAAACGCGTCGGGAGAAAGAATAACTATCCATTGCTTATACACAAAAGGGGATGAGGTTTCCCAGTCCCCAGTTTGAGGAATGGCCCCGACTTCGCTATACTACAGAATTGGTAGGGGGGTTCACAACCCCACACATACCAATACCTAAATCTGAGTTTTATGGGAAAAACATTTACCCTGATGTATTCATAGATTTCAATTTGGAGCATTATATACACTCTGTGAACAAATATGAGAGTTACCTGCATAACTGCAGCCACTGACTCCATAGTTGGTCAATTGTCCCTGTTATAGGGAGCGAGATATTTGTTGTGAAATGTTTGTCATAGTGTGCCCTTGTTCGCACACTTATTTAAAAAAATATATATATATTAGTAAAAGTTATTTTAATTAAACTCTAGTCCTACTCAAGTGATTCATAAAGAAACCAAACCAGACTCCCCCGTATTACAGATCCCAGACCAGACTATCCCCGTTATGCAGACCCCATATCCGACTATCCCATTTAAATAGACGCAGACCAGACTATCCCCTTAATACAGACCCCAGACCTGACTATCCCCTTTATGCAGACCCCATATCAGTCTATCCCCTAAAAATAGACCCAGACCAGAATACCCTATACTTTGAAGGAAAGGAAGGTTGGATCCAGCATTCGTGGAAATAAAAGGAAACTTTTTCCAAGTTTTAATTATTCTTGTTAAAAAATAAGAAATTCAATGGCGTATATAGTGTCTTGCAATGAAAAAAGAGTAATGGTAGGTAGCCTACGCGTTTCAGACGGTGTCTCCGTCCTTATTCATGGCTTTTATCCTAAGCCATGAATAAGGACGGAGACACCGTCTGAAACGCGTAGGCTACCTACCATTACTCTTTTTTCATTGCAAGACACTATATACGCCATTGAATTTCTTATTTTTTAACAAGAATAATTAAAACTTGGAAAAAGTTTCCTTTTATTTCCACGAATGCTGGATCCAACCTTCCTTTCCTTCAAAGTAAACTTTTTTCGTGAGCCACCACGAGGATCCGAGCACCAGGATTATCCATTACAAAAACCAAATCAACTTTTACAAGGTGAGCTGGAGAAATTCTCCCTACATTACTTGTCAGAATACCCTATACACAGGGGCGTAGCTAAAGGCTCATGGGCCCCGATGCAAAAGTTCTTATTGGCCCCCCCCCTGCAAACTCCTCATGGCCGACGGTCCGCAGCTTTCAGCTGCATCGCTGGGTCTTCTAAGTGACCCAACAATGCAGCACTAGCAGCCGGGGGCGTCACTAAGGCTGGGTTCACACACCCTATTTACGGACGTAATTCTGGCGTTTTAGCATTGAATTACGTCCGAAAATGCGGCTCAAAAGCGTTGGAAAACATCTGCCCATTCATTTGAATGGGTCTTACGATGTTCTGTGCTGACGGTCATTTTTTTTACGCGCCGCTGTCAAAAGGCGGCGCGTAAAAAAGACGCCCGCGTCAAAGAAGTGCCTGTCACTTCTTCAGACGTAAATGGAGCCGTTTTCCATGGACTCCATGGAAAAACAGATCCAATTACGTCCGTAATGGACGTAGCGAAAGACGCCTCAACATGCCATTACGGCTGAAATTACGGTGCTCATGAAAACAGCACCGTAATTTCAGCCGTAACGGACGCTGCGTGTGAACATACCCTTAGGGCTTAAAATGTCAGGTGAAATAGTCCCAATACATATGTGTCCGCCCCAAAAAAAAATGTGTGTATAGGAGACAGCATAGCATATCTATAGCACTACGACCCTATAAACTATGGATAGGATTAGATACATTGGCTCAGCAGACAGTATCACACATGATAGGATTAGATACAGTGGCTGAGCAGACAGTATCACACATGATAGGATTAGATACAGTGGCTGAGCAGACAGTATCACACATGATAGGATTAGATACAGTGGCTGAGCAGACAGTATCACACATGAGCAGACAGTATCACACATGATAGGATTAGATGAAGTGGCCCAGCAGACAGTATCACACATGATAGGATTAGATACAATGACTCAGCAGACAGTATCACACATGATAGGATTAGATACAGTGGCTCAGCAGACAGTACCACACATGATAGGATTAGATACAGTGGCTCAGAAGGCAGTATCACACATGATAGGATTAGATGCAGTGGCTCAGCAGACAGTATCACACATGATAGGATTAGATACAGAGGCTGAGCAGACAGTATCACACATGATCGGATTAGATACAGTGGCTCGGAAAGGCAGTATCACACATGATAGGATTAGATACAGTGACTGAGCAGACAGTATCACACATGATAGGATTAGATACAGTGGCTGAGCAGACAGTATCACACATGATAGGATTAGATGCAGTGGCCCAGCAAACAGTATCACACATGATAGGATTAGATACACAGCTCAGCAGACAGTATCAAACATGATAAGATTAGATACAGTGGCCCAGCAGACAGTATCACACATGATAGGATTAGATACAGTGGCTCAGCAGACAGTATCACACATAATAGGATTAGATATAGGGCCCAGCAGACAGTATCACACATGATAGGATTAGATACAGTCGCTCAGCAGACAGTATCACACATGATTGGATTAGATACAGGGCCCAGCAGACAGTATCACACATGATAGGATTAGATACAGGGCCCAGTAGACAGTATCACACATGATTGGATTAGATACAGGACTCAGCTCGCTTACATTGCGGCTCCAGCGCTGGACCCAGGAAAGGTAAGAATAATAATTTTGCTTCTTTATGTGTTACTGATTATTTTTGTGTGTTTGTGTTTTTTTACAGGTTCGGTTGTTGGACTTCGAGGACTTCAATGACGGCGTTTTTTTTATTCTCAATAAAATGGTTAATGAGGGTTGTGTTTTTTTATTTCAATAAAATATTTTTTCTATGTGCTTGTATCTTTTTAAACTTTATTATTGTCAGGTCCGTATTTCACACCGAATAACCACCTCTGTAAATTGAAAGCTGAAGGCATGCCTGGAGAGAAGTACACCACACAAATGTCTGAGGTACAGCTTCAATGTCAGCCAGGAGGAACTGAACTTTATTCAGAACAAAGAAACACACACATAGAAGACACATGCCCCTCCCTATAGATGTGGGACTTGCTTGAATCCCATTGGCTCTTCTGCTGTAAGTCTTCCTATACATTCTTCTGCACACTCCTCTTTGCATTCCAGGGGGCGGTGTCTTCCATAGGTGTGTCCGACATGAACAAAGAACTTGTTATATATATCAGTATATTACACAAAGAACTGAAATGTATATACATATGTGTGAGGATAATATTTTTCAAACAATATACATAGTATTGATCCCTCACAGTCCCCCCTAAAAATATTATTACTCTATCCCTGAGTCTTGCCTAGCAACCTACCACTGACCACTCGAACCAGGCGGGTAGGGGTTTTGGATTTCTTCACCAGCTTGAGACGAGCTAGTCCTGATGAGTAACCCCCCTTTGTACCTGGACTTCCAAGGTGTCGGAGTGGTCCTAACTTTCCCTATTCTCCTCTGGATACAGGATGGTTGTCTTGATATAATCTACAAACCGCTGCTGGTTGTAATATATATATATAATTAATCCGGTCTACATTTTTATTAACAGTAATAATTGTCGCACTGTCACTTACTGTCCTAATGGGACTTTACCCCTGCATATATGACAGGTCATGGGCAGCACAGTGACCTTCACCACACACCTTCACATAAAACTCCTCAGATTGTAATTTGCAGCACCGTGGCATATTTACACACATTATAATTATAAACCTCAGACATTATAAACAATAGGGCCTCAACTAATAATCATAATGCTATCACCCTCAGGTTTCGGGTCCCATCAGTTCATTGCCAGTCCTGTACACCATCGTCTTCTTCTTCTCCTGTCTTCTACTCTTCACTGACTGTCACCCTCAGGGTAACCCACACAATTGTGGAGTCAGACTACGTTGGTGTCCAGTGGGGGAGTTATTATTACCCCCTCCTAGCCACTTACTTATCAAAACACTTGATCCCGCTGACGGATTCACTCAGGTCTTTGGTCTTTACTTTGATCTTTGCTGACGTCATCAGGACTTGGTTTGGTCCTTCTCATCTGTCCGACACCGTCTCCTTTGGTTTACGTCATCAGGCTGTACATAGCACCTCATGTTGTGAGCCTGGGGTGAGATCCCACGTAGGCGGATTAGTGGAGTTGTACTGTGACTATCAAACCCTCCGCATCTGTACTCTTCCTCTGGCAAGTTACTTGTCTGGGCGGCCGCTTAGAATTGTGACACTGCCGTCAGTTCATGATAAACGCGTTGTACTGGCTCAGGCTGTGCCTGCCGCATCTCAGTGATGGAGTTCATCGTGTTAAAAGTCTTTTAGTTCATATTTACTGGCACTTGCTGGGGACCCCCCAACTCTTGTCAATTGTTAAAATAAATACTAATCTGGTGATAACATCATCCGCATACACTATAAACGTTGTTCTAAGTACATACAATAATGTCAGGCCCCTAAATGACATCAAACACCTTTATATAAGGAAAAACTTCTCTGTTACAATGGACAGGGCACCTAGAAGATGTGTAACTTATTGGGTACATTTCATTTGCACTTGGTGATACCCTTTCAGCAGGATTTGTACCTTGATCTCAGCTGATTGCCTGGAACATCTCCACCTCACAGAAAGATACACAGATTCCACCTGTTTATCTGACAAGCGTCTTAAACCTATTTTTCTTACAATAATCTGGTTCGTTCTACCTGGGAAGGCCTCTCAAGGTCGGTTCTCTTCGTGGGAGGCGGGTATGATAAGGTTGGCACAGGTCTGCCAGGACTGTTCTGTAGGCAAATCAAACAGCTCTAACAGAATTTAGCAGCGACAGCTGTAAAACCTGGGACATACCAATTAGATCTTACCAAATCGATCCTTGCAGTCTTGGGGCATATGTGAGGTCATACACCATCAATGCAAAAGCCATCAAGAGTGCCTTGGGTGGTACCGGTTTACCTTCCTTTATCCATCCACATTCTGTCAGAATCTGGTTCTCACGCCTTCCGCTCCCAGTTGGACTCTTCCTGTGGAGAACAAGCTTTTTCATTGTATAAACATTAATTGATCTTAATCAAATAATTAATTTGAAGAAAAACATTAACAAATAGCATCTTTACATCAAACGTTCACACTGGTCAGTAACTAAAACTTACAAATTGATTCTTCTTCTTTATATACATATCTATACATACACATATACACTGCACAGAATTCTCTGCTCTAAAATTTCCCTTTCACAACAAAAATAAAAAATAAACAAATAAAAATGTTTTCTAATGGGAATATTCCACTTCTGTACCTTTTATCTGACGCATGACTCTAATAGTCCAATGCTAAGGCTGGTCCAGAACTTTACATAAAACTTAACCTCAGTATTTAATATTCCCACAACCCTTCTTAAATACAGTTATTAAACAAACTAACCTTGGGACAATGTCTAGAGAACTGCTGACATCTTATCATTGTACAAACACCAGTTCAATACTTGGGATAACATTGTTCCCCCCCCCCCCCCCGTCACTTACACACAAGGTCTGCAGTGGGAAAAATACAGGCCGGGCTTCAGGCCCCCCCCTGAGAACAGGTCTACACACATGAGCACTTTGTCATACACTTCTACCTCGGGTAGTTGTATGTTCTGCAGTCGCTGGGACGGGTAATCTGGCCAGGCTTCACTTTTCACAGGTACCTTTGCTGTTTTACCTATGTCATGCCGTGCGCACATCATGCCGGCTGCTACAAACCTAGTGGTGGCATTATTGTATTCAGGGACAAGCCAATTTACAGACACCTGGCCGCACATACTCTTGTGGTCAGGTCTGTCTTCTCTCGCTCTCTCAATTGGCTTACCCGATGATCCAATAAAGTTCCTACTACCAATGGGCCCATAATTGTGGGCGATGCCAAAAGCGTACCTAGAGTCAGTGTAGATGTCGGCCGTCTTACCTTCTGCCAGGTTACAAGCCTCAGCGAGCACCTCCAGCTCCGCTCCTTGAGATGAACAAGAAGGTGAGAGTGGTTTCTGGGTAATTTACCTGGTGCCTCGTATCCTGTCTTGTACATATTGTATAATAAAATATCTCTTTATTACAAATTTACATTAAAAACCCATGTCACATATAGATAGAACATCTCAAAGGGGTGGCGTCTTCATTCTCTAAAATAAAACCAAATGTTATACACTTCTCCACACTCATCTGATAATCACGAGCACTTTGAGAATCTCACTTTTATCAGGTTCTGCAAATACTTGATTAATACAAAAACAAATAAAAAGAAAACATTCCTAAAAACTTTACATCAAATTAACAATGTCCAGACAATTTTTGTTTTGCCTTCTCCCTCATCTAAATCCATAAAGACTCGTGTGAGTGACGTCACCTCTGCCTCCTGTGTAAATTTGCTGGAGGGGGATGGTCTCTTACACAACCATCTACACAAACCTCAAAATGTAGGTTACTCTCATACACATTTAATCTGGATTACTCATTGGGGTCTCTTACACATTTTTAGATCTTCTGAAACTAAATTAATTAGCTCAAAAAAAAACAAAATTGTACCTGATCAAACCAAAATTGTACCTGATCAGTTCCTTCACCCTTCCCCCCTTTGTGGACTCTGCGAAAGTAATGTAGCAGAGTTCAAAACTACATCTCAACATAACAATAATTTAACCCCCTGTAATGTACAACAGCCTGAAACAAAAATGACTTTTTCCTGACAAATACATTTGATCTTTACAATGACATAACTCATGTGTGAAATCAAAAACAAAACAATTGTAGTTAGTTATTCAATAAAACAGAAAATATTATATCTGATAACATTAATTACTGCAAACCAATAAACTGTATATAAAAATAGGGAACAGAGGGGGCACATACATTTTCAAAACCCTGTGTCTCACAGTATCTGTAGTTTAATACATCTGAATTAAATTCAAAACACATGAAATCTGATCACATCAGAACACATAAATATCGTAACTTTTATAAACAACAGCGCATGCGCAAAAGAGAAGAAATTTATTTAGGTTTGTACACATTACTGATATATATATATATATCTAAAAGCAGTGCATATTGAAATCCTTTGTCTCATCAGCCCTGCAGACTGCACCCAGTCTGCCCCCCTCCTCCTCCCAAACACAGCACACTACAGGGGAGAGGGAGGGGGGTCACACACTCATTTCTCACAACTTCTAGTCTCACAATCTTAACACTTTCAATGCCGGCAAAACAACATACGTATCTGCAATCATTCATCACACCATTGTATAGGAATTATCTACGTTCAAAACATCAACCACATAATCTTTAACAATACAATCTGTCGGCCACCATCTCTATATTATGATGACGTGTTGTTTCATCAGTGAACTAGACTGGAACTTCTGTAAATAGAAAAAACACTACAAATGACAAAATTAACAAGGTGATTATTTCATACTGATTTGGTTGGGCCTGGCGTGGCCACATCAGGGGCAGCCTCTCCCATTGGAAACACAGTGCGCAGCTGTGAAGGGGGGGGGGGGGTTTCCCACCAACAATGAGGACACACTCAACATGAGGTACGGAAGCCATTACCTGGCGTCGGCTGGTCCTGTTTTCTAATACATACAATACCTTTCTTATTCCTAACTTCCTCTTCTCTTCGCTTCATTAAATCATATGCCTAACAGTCTATATGATACACGTAATTTATATAACAATTTTCGGTCAACGACTCCCAGGCCTCGCCGGAAATATTAAAATTCCTCAGTCCACAGCCCCCGGTCCGCCGAAATATAATTTTATTTTAGACTCTCCGGCTACGCTGGAAATATTAAAATTTCACAGTCGATAACTCTCCGGTCGCTTATATAATCTTTATTTCGATTCTCCGGCTACGCTGGAAATATTAAAATTTCACAGTCGATAACTCTCCGATCGCTTATATAATCTTTATTTAGTCCCTAATTACACAGAGGATGGTTAGTCGGGCGCGACTAAGGTCTCACAGGTTTTTTTTATCTCACAGCGGAAAATATCACCTCTGTCGCCTGAGATAATCCAGGAAATCAACAAAAGGGTTCTACAGATCGCCACAAGACTGCCCACTAACACAGATAAGACGAAGATTTATAAAATCAATTCGCTTACCGTGTTATTGCGGAGGTGATCAAATTCCTTCAGTGGGCAACTTTGAGTCCTCTGTTTCACCCTGTGATTGTCGACTGTCCGGATTTTGATTTTTCCTCGAGTGAGGTCCCCGTTCGGGCGCCAAATGTCAGGTCCGTATTTCACACCGAATAACCACCTCTGTAAATTGAAAGCTGAAGGCATGCCTGGAGAGAAGTACACCACACAAATGTCTGAGGTACAGCTTCAATGTCAGCCAGGAGGAACTGAACTTTATTCAGAACAAAGAAACACACACAGAGAAGACACATGCCCCTCCCTATAGATGTGGGACTTGCTTGAATCCCATTGGCTCTTCTGCTGTAAGTCTTCCTATACATTCTTCTGCACACTCCTCTTTGCATTCCAGGGGGCGGTGTCTTCCATAGGTGTGTCCGACATGAACAAAGAACTTGTTATATATATCAGTATATTACACAAAGAACTGAAATGTATATACATATGTGTGAGGATAATATTTTTCAAACAATATACATAGTATTGATCCCTCACATTATCACCGCCTTAGTAATGGCCGCTGGCTGATTGACAACCTCCATTACTAAGGCGGGGCTTAATGTTAGCAGGTGCAGAGGCCAACACTAACCCCCATTATTACCCCGGTACCCACCGCCACCAGGGGTGCTGGGAAGAGCCGGGTACGGACCAGTACCCGTCCATCTGTAGTGACGGGCAGGCACCGGGGTAGTCGCAGGATGGTAGTATTAGGCTGGAGAAGGCCAAAAACAGTGGCTCTTCCCACCCTGGTAATGCTGCCTGCTGCTGCTGTGTTGTATCTGGCTGGTTATGAAAATTGGGGGGGACCCGACATCGTTCTTTCCAATTATTTTTAATTTTTTTTAAATTACGTGGGCTCCCCCCATTTTTCATAACCAGCCAGATACAATAAAGCAGCAGCAGCCTAGCATTACCAGGGTGGGAAGGGCCACTGTATCTAGCCTTTCCCCTCTTGATAATACCGGCCTGCGGCCACCCCAGTGGCCGACCATCACTACAGATGGTCAGGTACTGGATCGTACCCGGCTCTTCCCAGCACCCCTGGTGGCGGTGGGTACCGGGGTAATAAAGGGGGTTAGTGTTAGCCTCTGCACCGGCTAACACTAAGCCCCGCCTTAGCAACGGATGCTGTCAATCAGCCGGCGGCCATTACTAAGGCGGTAGTAATATAGTTTAAAAAAAAACACAAAGACATAGAAAAAATATTTTATTGAAATAAAAAAAAAAACACACAACCCTCATTAACCATTTTATTGATAATAAAAAAAAAGTCGTCATTGAAGTAGTCCTGGAATCCGCCGTAGTCCAGTAACTCATGTGTTAGGCTTAGATACAGGGCCCATGTGTGATACTGTCTGTGGGACCCTGTATCTAAGCCTACCACAACGTAGGCTTAGATACAGGGTCCAGCAGACAGTAATCGTATACAGTATAAGATTACTGTGTGCTGGGGCCCTGTATCTAAACCTACAGTGTGGTACGCTTATATACAGGGCCCAGCAGACAGGATCACGCATGGGCCATGTATCTAAGCCTACCATGTGATTGGCTTAGATACAGGGCCCAGCAGACAGGATCACACAATCTGTGATCCTTTCTCATGGGCCCCCTAAGCCTGCTACATCGTAGGCTTAGGGGTTGTGCAGTCCCTGAACATTGATGGCCTATCCACAGGATAGGCCATCAATAGCTGATGTGTCTCCCGGGACCCGCAAATCAGCTGTTTTGAAGGGGCCGCAGCACTCGTACGAGAGCTGCGGCCCCTTCATTTCACTACTCGCTTACACTGTGAATCGCCGACACCGATTCACAGTGTGACCGGAATGAAGGGGAGCAGCTCTCGTACGAGTGCTGCGGCCCCTTCAAAACAGCTATTGGCGGGTCCCGGGAGTCAGACCCCGCCAGTCAGGGCTACTAATCTTACCTTCCTCTTCAGCCGCGGCGGTAGTTCTATCCTTTCGATGCTGTGCGCGGCGCATAGCGCTGTGACGTCATGCGCTGCGCACAGCGCTTGACGTCAGGACCTCCGCTGCGATCCGGAACCAGGAAGGTAAGTACAGTCTGTTACTATAGTAACAGGGGCCCGCGGCCCTAGTTACTATAGTAACTTTTTATTGATGTGGTGCGGGGGGCTGTGGGCCCCCCTGGCTTCGGGGCCCGGTCGCAACTGCGACCCCTATAGCTACACCAGTGCCTATACACAGACCCACGACTATCCCCTATTACAGACCCCAGACCAGACTACCCCTAAATAAAGACCCCATACTATCACCTATTACAGACCCCAGACCAGACTACCCCCTTGATGCAGACCCCAGACCAGTCCACCTCTTAATACAGACCCAGACTATTCTGCCACTTAATACAGACCCCAGACTAGACTATCCCCTTAATACAGACCCCCATACCATACTACACCTTAATACAGAACCAAAACCAGACGTACAGATACTCACCTCTCCCTGCATCTTCCACCTTTATCTCATTTATTATACATAAGTAAAACCTATTGGACCAACTACGCGTTTAATATTCGTAATATATCATTATTATCGTTGTTGTTATTATTATTATTGCTACTACGGATTCTAACAGAGCCTCTCGACTATTATTAAACCTCATATTTACTGCTACTAGAATATAGAACCGTTCTAGATTCTTAGTCTCTGAGATAAGGTTCTACACGTCGGAACTGTATAGTGCGTATTCTTTGTTTCCGGACGGTTGATTTACACTTGCGCACCATACATTGTTGTGTTTCCGCTGTGTTGCTAGGTAACCAGTAGCATAGTGTGACGGCGGCCTTGAGCGGGAAAGCAGGATTGCCGGCTGCTGTTGGAGTGGCAAGTGTGCTGCTCATAAGCGTCCCCTCGGTTTTTTGCTGCTCCCCAGAGGAACTGTGTGAGGAGAGCGGCGGCTTCCAGCAATGGCTGCTCCTCAGCCTGCCCCCGGCCTAGACGCAGTGTTGACAGTGAGTGGCTCGGTGCAGAAGTACGTGACTAAGAAGAAGAAGGTGTTGACCGCAGAGGAGGCTGAGCTGTATGAGCTGGCGCAGGCAGCCGGCATAGTCATGGACCAGGAGGTGTTCAAGTAAGAGCTAGGCGTCAGTCTGTATACTATACACGGTCATGACACTCCATGGTGTCTGGGGAGGCTGGAGCATCATGTCCTCTACCCATCTATGACATTACTAGCAGGTCCCGCTTACCTGCTCCACTCCCTCTCCTTGTATATGACCTGGATCCCAGATAAGTCCCTGTTCAAATCATATTTTTTATTATATTTGCGTTAAAGCTCCTGACCAATAAACTGAGTAGGTGACCTATACTGTGCGGCATACGTTTTTTTTGTGCTCTCCTGTTGTATGGAATATCTTCGTCTAGGATACTTTTTTGGCCTCCGTTAGGCTAATGGACACCCATTGACACCATTATCGCATATGTCGGGCGCTTTCTTGGTGCACACGATAAATGTAGGGTAAAAACCTGATGTGAACGGGGCCTAAGACTCTCTGCAGATCACGTTTCCTGATGTATGCCACTGTGTAGTATGTTTCCTTTTATTGTATGGATATCGTGGGCTTTTTTTTTTTTTCAGTATGCTAATGTAGAGTATGGCAGATGTATGCAAGTAATCTGTCCAGGCTACACGTTTGAGCTAGATGTGTGTATGTATATATATATATATATATGTATGTGTGTGTCACGATACCAGAATTTGAACTTCGATAAGGATTTCGATACCAAAACTATACTTTTGCCAACAATAATAATAATTAAAAAAAAAAAAGTACTTCCATTTTCTGATGTGAGGCACGAGGTGTGATGAATTTTGAACCTCCATGTGCCTCACATTAACAGTAATTAACCCCATCATGTTCCTCAGACATGGGGTTAATTACTATTAATGTGAGACACGTTGGTTGAACTTGATGGACATGTGTCTTTTTTCAGCCGTACTAACTATGTAACTATGTAACGTGGAGGTTCAAAATTCATAATACGTCGTGCCTCACATTAATATTGGCCAACGCTGATGTGAACAGGTTCTAATAGTTTTTTTCGTTGTACATCCCCTTTAAGGCTATGTTCACACAGTTTTTGGACGGGGAAACCGCGCCGCAAAACTCGCCAAAAACCGTCCGAAAATGCCTCCCATTGATTTCAATGGGAGGCGGAGGCGGTTTTCTCCCACGAGCGGTAAAACCGGCTCGCGGGAGAAAGCAGGGACATGCTCTATCTTCGCGCCATTACGCCTCTGACCTCCCATTGACATCAATGGGAGGCAGAGAAAGTGTATTTCGCTGCGTTTTATGCCCGCGGCACTTAATGGCCGCGGGCGAAAATCGGCGTGCAGGCAGAGGAAAATCAGCCTCGAACTTCCTAACAGAATTTTGAGGAATATTTTCCGCCTGCAAAAAACTCTGTGAACCCGGCCTAAGAGGTGCGTGCGTACCTCTTGATATATTTGCCGCATCTTTGGCTTTCTGTGTAATAAATTCAGGCCTATGCCTTCTATGAGCAGCTGTAAATTTGCGTCATAACGTACGTCCGTTTCTGGCCTAAACTATGACAGATATGTAGTTCCAGAATAGACCACGCCCCTTTGGCAAATATTTGACACAATTTCCAACTTTTTTTACACCAGAAAACTGATGTAAACCTTTTGATATATTCCCCCCTATAGTCCCTGGAGGGAAATTACTTATTCAATTAGTGCTACAGAACATACAGGAGAAGCCATAACTGATCAGACGCAGTCACAGGCAGAAAATGCAACAACTACATCCAGCCGAGGGCAAGAAAAAGCTGCGAAAAACGCTTTCTCTGCCTCCTATTTACTTCAATGGGAGGTCAGAGGTGGAACCACGGCAAGAAAGAGCATGCTGCCTCCGCGAGCGTCTTAAAGCTGCCGCGAAAAAAAAAGGCCTCTGCCTCCAATTGAAATCAATGGGAAGCCGTTTCGGACCTTTTTTGCCGCCGATCCCGACGCGGTTTCCGTGTCAAATACAGTGTAAAAAAAAACTGTGAACTTGGCCTAAAGGAGTATACTGGCGTTGTCAAAAGAAGCTCATTCATTGAATACTGTGCACATTTTCTAATATACTTAGGTTTTTACTATGCAAAATCACACCCAAACCCCAACAATTTAAAAAATATTTAAAAAAAAAAAAGTCCACTGTGTATGCTAATTATTTAAAGTGTACCTCCACTTTCAGCGATAAGCTATATATAAATCACTTGTATCAGCTATTTTGGCCGACGGTGCTATAGTTTTAGAAATTGTTGCGAGAAAGGGGCGTGGCTAACAGGAGTCATTTGTAACGTGCCCCATTCTCCATTTTGGCGCTCAGAAATGAGATTGATGGGTCAGGAATGGCATCCAATGGAATTTCTTTTTGCCCTGGTAAAACTACAGATTAATAAAACGGTTGTAAGCGGGCGGGTAATAGCCCTCAGCTATGCTGCAGTTCTGCCTATATAATGGCATGCCAACTTTTAGCCATTTGCTCTGGTGGATCCCCCTCCCCCTATCTTTGTATGATGTTTTTTTGTTCTTATGTGTTCGATACCGTTTTATGTTTTCTAATCTTTCTCTTGCATTAACAGAATAATTGTGGATTTATTAAAGATGAATGTGGCTCCGTTGGCAGTGTTCCAGATGCTGAAATCCATGTGTGCTGGGCACAGACTTACAGACCCTGTTTCTGCTGAGGCGAATGCCACAACCTTACTGACCACGCATTCAGACACAAGAGGTAGGACATCTAGCTGCCTTGATGCTATGACTTTCTCCAAATACACAGCAGCTGGGGGGGGGGGGGGTCATGTAAATGGCATTACCCTAATATACTGGTGTTATTATAAATGTGCCCTTTACCAGCCAACGTGATAGACAAAACCCTTCACAGCTGTAAAGAGCTACAAGTTCCTCTACTTTCCTTTGCTGAAGCTGTTAGCAGAATACAGACGCTGTTTATGGTAGACTGTATTCAGTTAATGCTGTGCTAACATAGGTTGTCTCAGTGTCTGTCATGCAAATTGGTGAGGGCCTTCGTGTCTTACTGGAAACAGGTAAAATTTACTGACCTGACATTCCAGGCAAAATTGCCAAGTTGGGTGATGATGTGGGGGTGTCAGTCTCAGAAATGGCAGCCCTAGTGGATACTGATTTCCCTAACAGCCGGGAGAACAGCCCATCTAGTAGTCGGCGGGATGGTAATGCAGGTAAGCCAAGACAATTGATAGTCGTAGGGGATTCTATAATCAGGAAGACGGATAGAATAATTTGTCGCCAAGACCACCTCAACCGAATGGTTTGCTGTCTCCCTGGTGCCAGGGTTCGGCATGTGGTGGAACGGGTGGACAAATTGCTGGGAGGGGATGGTGATGATCCAGCTGTCGTGGTCCATGTGGGTACCAACGACAGAATAAATGATAGGTGGAAGAGCCTTAAAGGGAACCTGTCACCAGCATTTCACCTATTGAACTTTACTTATCCCTCACTGGCTGCTGCTATAAAAAGTTAATTGCCGTTATCCCCGCTCCTAAACTCCTCCTCTGACTGTAAATAACGGCCTGCAAACATTTTGCGCCTTTTATCATAATATTCCAGTGTCCCGTTGTACGCTCGCACCAGAAGAGGACATCAATGCACAAGCGCGGGATTTTGTGTGCTGGGGGAAGGCGAGCAGCTGTCAATCAAGAGTAAGGAGGCGGGGTAAACTCGGAAAGACTTGAGGAATGAAGATATGACTCTTTTCAAACGAAGATTTGACTCTTTTCTGCTCATTAGCATACGGTGCGGGAACACTAAAAAGCGAAATACTAAAGCTACAGAGCCGGCTAAGAAGACAATTATAGGTTATATAGAAATGATTTTTCACCCACTACCACCAGGTATTGCTGGTTTAATAGGTGAAATGCTGGTGACAGGTTCCCTTTAAGAATAATTTTAAAGAACTAGGATACAAGCTGAAGGGAAGGACCTCCAAAGTCGTATTCTCAGGAATACTGCCTGTGCCATGCGCATCACAGGAAAGACAGCGGGAGCTTAGGGAGTTAAATGCATGGCTGAAGTCTTGGTGTAGAGGAGAAGGATTTGGGTTCCTAGAGCACTGGGCTGACTTTTCATTGGGGTACAAACTGTATTCTGCAGATGATTTGCACCTAAATGGAAGGGGGTCCGCTGTGCTGGGGGAGAGATTTCTAGCTGGGGTGGTGGAGTATTTAAACTAGGGCTGAGGAGGGAGGTCAATGTAGAAAAAAAAGGGGTAGCCAGGTTAGAGAGGGGTCAGACTATATTGGTGGGGGGAGAAACAGAATGTGGGGAGAGGACTAGACAACAAGATAAGGAGATCCTTTCGTTACAAAACATCAGTGTAAATAAAAGGGCCCGATTAATGTCAAATCACATTTCTGATAATAAAAGTGAAAAACTGACAGGCAAGTTAAAGTGTATGTTCACAAATGCCAGAAGCCTAGCAAGTAAAATGGGGGAGCTGGAGGCCTTGATACTGGAAGAAAATATAGATATAGTTGGTGTTGCTGAAACATGGCTGGACTCTTCACATGACTGGGCTGTAAATCTACAGGGTTTTACACTTTTTCGGAAAGACAGGACAAATAGGAAAGGTGGTGGTGTATGTCTGTATGTGAGAAGCGATATGAAGGCGAGTGTGAAAGAGACAATAGTGGGTGAATACTGTGAGGAGGTTGAAACCTTGTGGGTGGAACTAGAAAGGGAGGTAAACACTGAAAAAATTACTTTTGGTGTAATCTATAGACCCCCCAATATAACTGAGGAGATGGAAGTTCAGCTATATAAACAGATGGAGCGGGCTGCACAGGCGTGTACTGTAGTGATAATGGGAGATTTTAATTTCCGGGATATTAATTGGTGTCATGGTTCGGCTTCAACTGCAAAGGGGAGACATTTCCTCAACCTGTTGCTGGAAAATTTTATGGGCCAGTTTGTGGAAGACCCGACTAGAGGTGAAGCTCTGTTGGATCTGGTCATTTCTAATAATGCAGATCTTGTTGGGAATGTCAATGTTCGTGAAAACCTCGGTAACAGTGATCACAATATAGTTACATTTTACCTATACTGTAAAAAACAAACGCAGGCTGGGAGGGCAAAAACATTTAATTTTAAGAAAGCCAATTTCCCCAGGATGAGGCCTGCAATTCAGGATATAGACTGGGAAGAACTAATGTCAAATAATGGAACAAATGATAAATGGGAGATTTTCAAATCTACTTTGAGTTATTATAGTGCAAAATTTATTCCTACAGGTAATAAGTATAAACGACTCAAATTAAACCCCACATGGCTTACACCTTCTGTGAAAGGGGCAATACACGACAAAAAAAGGGCATTTAAAAAATACAAATCTGAGGGTACAGCTGTAGCCTTTGTAAAATATAAAGAGCTTAATAAAATCTGTAAAAATGTAATAAAATTAGCAAAAATACAAAATGAAAGGCAGGTGGCCAAGGATAGTAAAACAAATCCCCAAAAATTCTTCAAGCATATAAATGCTAAAAAGCCAAGGTCTGAACATGTAGGACCCCTAGATAATGGTAATGGGGAGTTGGTCACAGGGGATCAAGAGAAGGCAGAGTTACTAAATGGGTTCTTTAGCTCTGTATATACAACTGAAGAAAGAGCAGCTGATGTAGCCGGTGCCAGTGCTGTTAATATATCAGTTGATATACTGAATTGGATGAATGTAGAGATGGTCCAAGCTAAATAAAATAAATGTGCACAAGGCCCCGGGACCAGATGGGTTACACCCTAGAATTCTTAAAGAGCTTAGTTCAGTTATTTCTGTCCCCCTTTTCATAATATTCAGAGATTCTCTAGTGACTGGTATAGTGCCAAGGGACTGGCGCAGGGCAAATGTGGTGCCTATTTTCAAAAAGGGCTCTAGGTCTTCCCCGGGTAATTATAGACCAGTAAGCTTAACATCCATCGTGGGGAAAATGTTTGAGGGGCTATTGAGGGACTATATACAGGATTATGTGGCAATAAATAGTATTATAAGTGACAGCCAGCACGGTTTTACGAAGGACAGAAGCTGTCAAACTAACCTAATCTGTTTTTATGAAGAGGTGAGCAGAAGCCTAGACAGAGGGGCCGCTGTGGATTTAGTGTTTTTGGACTTTGCAAAGGCATTAGACACTGTCCACCATAGACGCCTAATGGGTAAATTAAGGACTATAGGTTTAGAAAATATAGTTTGTAATTGGATTGAGAATTGGCTCAAGGACCGTATCCAGAGAGTTGTGGTCAATGATTCCTACTCTGAATGGTCCCCGGTAATAAGTGGTGTACCCCAGGGTTCAGTGCTGGGACCACTATTATTCAACTTATTTATTAATGATATAGAGGATGGGATTAATAGCACTATTTCTATTTTTGCAGATGACACCAAGCTATGTAATATAGTTCAGTCTATGGAAGATGTTCATGAATTGCAGGCAGATTTAAACAAACTAAGTGTTTGGGCGTCCACTTGGCAGATGAAGTTTAATGTAGATAAATGTAAAGTTATGCATCTGGGTACCAACAACCTGCATGCATCATATGCCCTAGGGGGGCTACACTGGCGGATTCACTTGTTGAGAAGGATCTGGTTGTTCTTGTAAATCATAAACTCAATAACAGCATGCAGTGTCAATCAGCTGCTTCAAAGGCCAGCAGGATATTGTCGTGTATTAAAAGAGGCATGGACTCGCGGGACAGGGATGTAATATTACCACTTTACAAAGCATTAGTGAGGCCTCATCTAGAATATGCAGTTCAGTTCTGGGCTCCAGTTCATAGAAAGGATGCCCTGGAGTTGGAAAAAATACAAAGAAGAGCAACGAAGCTAATTAGGGACATGGAGAATTTAAGTTATGAGGAAAGATTGAAAGAATTAAACCTATTTAGCCTTGAAAAAAGACGACTAAGGGGGGACATGATTAACTTATATAAATATATGAATGGCACATACAAAAAATATGGTGAAATCCTGTTCCTTGTAAAACCCCCTCAAAAAACAAGGGGGCACTCCCTCCGTCTGGAGAAAAAAAGGTTCAAGCTGCAGAGGCGACAAGGCTTCTTTACAGTGAGAACTGTGAATTTATGGAATAGCCTACTGCAGGAGCTGGTCACAGCAGGGACAGTAGATGGCTTTAAAAAAGGGTTAGATAATTTCCTAGAACAAAAAAATATTAGCTCCTATGTGTAGAAATGTTTCCTTCCCTTTTCCCGTCCCTTGGTTGAACTTGATGGACATGTGTCTTTTTTCAGCCATACTAACTATGTAACAAGCAGTTGTAGAGCAGTTAATCTACTGCTTTTCGGTATAAAATATAACTTGTTTATTTGGATGATGTTTCAGATTGGGATCATAAGGCAAAAGTACCTTTTTTTTTTTCTTTTTTTTTTTAAAGTCCGTCCTGGACAAATTCTGGTTACCAAGTCAAATCTGATTTGGATTCGTGGATATTAGAGCACTGGGACCCCCACCAATCGCTAGAACGAAGCTGCTGAAGTGTTCGTGTGAGCGCTCAGCCGCTTCGTGTCTGTTCGGCTTTTTCCGGAAAGCTGATGTATCGGAGTACGGTCTCATAGACTTTCTATTGAGTCCGTACACCAATACATTTATTTCCGGGTATCAGGACTCTGACCCCCACCAATACAAACTTATGACATGTCAGAAGTTTGTCAAACGTTTAGCTACACTTTAAATAAGTATAATTTTTTGTGCTTTTTTTTATTTTTTTTCCAGCAGGTTCATTGTGAAAATCAGGTTTGTACTGTGTTATTTCAAATATCGAACATGTCTGGAGGTAAAATCATTGCTCTTAAAGAGACTGTCACCACATTATAAGTGCCTTATCTGCTACATAAGGAGATCGGCGTTATAATGTAGGTGACAGCTGTGCTTTTTATTTAGAAAAACGATCTATTTTTACCATGTTCAGAGTGATTTTAGATTTATGCTAATGTCTTTCTTAATGCCCAACTGGGCGTGTTTTTACTTTAGACCAAGTGGGCGTTGTACAGAGGAGTGTATGACGCTGACCAATCAGCGTCATACACTCCTCTCCATTCATTTAGTCAGCGCATAGTCACACTGCGTTGTTCACTGTGCTGTCTTATACTGGCACATTAACGTTACTGAAGTGTTTAGATAGTGACTAGACATTCCTTCCAGCCAGTACGGGATGTCTATTCACAATCCCGGCACTTCATTAACGTTTCTGTGGTACTTACAGCAGAGCAAGCGTAATCTCGTGAGATCTCGCTGTAAATGACAGGTTACAGCGAGATTACGCTTGCTCTGCTGTAAGTACCAAAGAAACGTGAACTAAGTGCAGGGATTGTGAATAGACATCCCGTACTGGCTGGAAGGAATGTCTATTCACTGTCTAAACACTTCAGTAACGTTAATGTGCCAGTATAAGACAGCACAGTGAACAACGCAGTGTGACTATGCGCTGACTAAATGAATAGAGAGAAGTGCATGACGCTGATTGGTCAGCGTCATACACTCCTCTGTACAACGCCCACTTGGTCTAAAGTAAAACACGCCCACTTGGGCATTAAGAAACTCATTAGCATAAAGCTAAAATCGCACCTAACGTGGTAAAAACAGATAGTTTTTCTAAATAAAAAGCACTGCTGTTATCTACATTACAGCGCCGATCTCCTTATGTAGCAGATAGGCCACTTATAATGTGGTGACAGTCTCTTTAACAGAAAGCAAGTATAGATCAGCAGCACTGGGCAAAGAGATATAAGTTGGGTGCAAGCTTCTTAGGTCACAGTCCAATGTCCTTTTGATTGCTCTTAACAAATGTTTCTGAAATCAGCCATGTTGCCTCTCTTTTTATGCTTGTCTCTTTAAATTAGAGCTTCCATTTCTCAGTCAAGAACTGTAAAATTCCTGCTCCACACTCCTTTTCCTCTTATCTTCGAGCACCAAGAATTAAAGGCGCAAAGATTGTGGTCTACGGCTCTGTCGATGCTTGTTCACCTCTTTCTCAAGGTCCCCCTCGTTCCTTCCAGCTTTCTTGCTGCCTGTTCTCAGCATTCGCAGGTTGCTTTTATTAGTATATTCTACAGGGATGACTTTGGGGAACATTTATGCAAACTGATGCACGATAAGGTAGTTCTAGGATTTATATGAAACAGATTTCTACTATAATGTCAAGACCCTTATCTGTGCGTGAGTTTTCTTAAAAGACCCCAGTAGTCTGCGATCACACTAGGAACCAATTATATTGGCTTTCTTATCCTGTTCTTGGCATTAAATTTCTTTTTTCATGTAAGGCTTTGTTTACATATGCGCTTGTTTTTGTCCATTCTTCTGTTCTGACATAGGAACAGAAGGACGAAAAAAACGAAAGTGCCCAAGTCATTGCATCATGGGCACTACCAGTGTCCGATTCAACCCATTGACTTTAATGGGTTCCGTTGAGTTCCCCTAAGAGTGTTCGTCACTTTACTAAAAGATATGCAGCATTCTGCGCCTTCTCTTCCGCCATTTTTCACTGGATCTGCCAAGGATGCCCCTAACGGAGCCTCCGACGCAGATGTGCACATACCCTAACAGTCTGTGTTGGACATGTGAATCTGCCATTATTAGACTATTTGAATGTAGTTGGTAAAATAACCCGGCAGACGTTTGCAATGTTATGGTTCCTATTGTAACCTGACAGCTGCCTCGGTATGTGTGTTCATGCAATGGCAGTGTCGGTTCTTTGAGGTTTAGATCATCTCACCATACAGAATAAATGCACACATTTATGGCCATTATTATTGGAGGTTAAAGGCTAATTCTACATTCCCTACTAGGTAAAAATGGGATCGTTCTTGTGACAGAAGATTAAAGCGTAACTAAACGTTCGATCAGCTTTTTATTTTCTAGCAGCATGTGTAATATAAATATATTTTGTAATATACTTTATTAATGAATTTGGGCTCCTTTTTGTATTATATGTGTTTTAAATGGCCCCTCTGACACTTTTTCTTTTTACTACATTTTATTTCTTGTATGTCTCCTGTTGCTAGCAGAAATCCGTACACCATTTGAATGTATCGGTGTACGGATTCTGCTGCCTGTGTGTACGGGTGGGCGGTGGCCCCATCGTGACGTCAGGAAGGTCTCTCTGCCTCTATGTACTATACAATTCTCTATAGAGTAACCGGCAGCAGCAGAGCACAGGGAGGGGAATGACAGCTCTGCTGCTGTCCGGTCTATGGTATGTGTGAGTGGCGCTTCTGTAGCAGAAGCGCAGGTCTAGTGGCGGCTCCCTCTCTACATCCAGAGGTGGGACCCGCATCTATCTGACATTTATGACATCCTGTGGATGTGTCCTAAATGTCTCTCTCGTGGGAAAACCCCTTTAACTGTAAAGTTCCTCCAGTCTGCAGGGCGGCAGTGTATTGTACTTTGACATTGTTTGGAAGGTGAGGCCTGTATAGGAATTAGTGTTGTGTTTAGCATTGTAGCTCTTGTAAATGCATCCATAATACCGCTGCCATTACCATTTCACCACATTTTTATGCTTTTATGTGTCCTAGTTACAATTGTATTTTCTAGCAGGCATTTTAGTCCTTTTTGCACTACTTGTTGATCTATGGACACCATTGTATTTTTTTAGGGCAAACTCTATAAGGCACCCATACATGATGCAATAATAGATCATCTTTTCTCGTAGATAAACCGTCTTTGTTAGAAGGTTCCCCTAAAAATAAGCTGATCGCAGAGTGTCCTGCTGCTAGGAGCCCCGGTGATCGTGGGGGAAAGCAGCAACAAGTGTGCAAATTCAGGAGACGTTACATGGTGCCTATAGAAATGAATAGCTTGTCTGTTGCACGAATGTGCTGGGTCCTTGAGTGAGAGAGTCTGGTAGGTGCTCCGTGTAAGTACTTGAGCAGGGACCCCCTTTAATTAACTCAGAATGGCCCTAATATGCTGTTGAGACAATGCTTTTTTTAAAGCTGACAACCATCCCTAAAGCTTGCAGCCCCGGTTATCTACCGGTCATACAGGTCCAGCTGTTGGAATCCAGGCTGACGTTGCATGCAGCCGCACATTTCTTCAGCAGCAGGGTCGGGCAGAGAGTTGGTTCTCCAAGTTAATAGAGGTGAGTCCGGATTTACAGGCCTATCTCTGACATTGCATATGGACAGGGACACTCCTTTTACTATCTTCTATGTAATTAATATTTATTAGGCAATTGGTTCTGCCCATTGGAAACGTTTCTGCTATTACCAATAAGATGCAGCAGAGTGACCTGTGTATTTGATCCTGGACTGTGGCAGGGATCAGCAATGTTCTCTGCTGAGGTGTCCGGCAAGTTCACGTTATTTCATACACTCCTTCCTGCGTGTGTGGAATATCTCACACTGACATAACAAATGCTCCAGGCATTAAAAGATGATTTCCTGCCTCATTTTATAGGTCATAGATGTTGACTGTAACTCCTAGTTGGTAAGGCTATTTGTTTTTGTCCATGAATCCTATCCATCTGATCTTTATTCTTAAAATGGGTTAAAAACTTTACTTTATGACTGAACATAAACCTTGAAATTGTACTTGCCGGTCTGTACAAATGTCCCTGGACCTGGCCATGTCCACTAGAAAGAAAACCTCCACTGTTTTTAATTTGCAGGCTGCGTTCAGAGACCTGGGAAACTGTACAACAGATATAAGACTGCGTTCACACCCGTGTCGTCAATTTCCATTTTTCTGTTCCATTATAGAAGCAGAAAAACTAAGTTAATGGAGTGCCAGATTTGTTGCATGGGACCAGGAAAGCCTTCTCCAAAGGTTGTATAATCCGGATGATGCCTTTCCTGTTTACACATTACACACTCCGACCCCGTTCTGGACACTACATATGACTCCCGTATACTGCCATATAAATGCAGCATTACTCTTTCAACTATGACATCGTTATAATTTTAAGATAAAATAGTAATATGATGGAAAGTAGACCATTATGGAAAAATGATTTTCTGTCTGTGGGTTGAGGTATATAGTGCTGTCCTCTTCTGTGGAGCTGTACAATGTGACATACGACCGTGCAGTTATTACTGGTCGACTACATGTTACCATACAAATCTTTGATCACTATAACCTATACAACCTATGAATAAGTAGAGAAGTACGTGTTTCTTTTTAGATGTATACTTGGCATGACTAGGCCTTATATAGATTTACAAAAATGGGGATTCTAGGATCTCTCATTAGATATAACGGAGATCCATGGGAAATCTAATCATATAAATTCTCTCCGTTTTCACAATGTGAAGAGTGTAAAATTCTGCCATTCTGCTCTTGAGACATTTGAGCTTTTTAGTCCTTGACATGACGAAGAGAAGGTAAAAATACACCAGGCTGATAAGGCCCTGTTCACATCACGTTTACCTTCCGTTTGGGCTTTCTGTTCATCTGTTTTGTCAGAGGAACAGATGAACGGAAAGATAAACGTTAAGTATAGTTTCCGTTTGCAAAACCATTGATTTCAATAATACTTTTTTGGTTTCAGTTTGCATCCGTTCCACTAGGTGTCCATATTTTTTTTTTATGGCAACCGTAACACAGTGTGCTACGCTATTCTTCCCATCTGAAAAACTGAAACCTGGCGGCCTACTGAAACCAACTGAAAGAAAAAAAAATACTATTGGAAACAATACTTTGTTTGTTTGTCTTTTTGTTCCTCTGATGAAACAGATGAATGAAAGGCAAATGTGATGTGAACAGGGCCCAAGCTCAGCAGTAACTAGAGTCTACGAGTAAAAGGGGTTATTCTAATATATTCATAACTGTAGAACAGTAGAAATATATCTGCAAACAGTCGTACATGACATAAAAATATATGTACGCACCATTAAATATTCTGCTAACATTGAGCTGCATCTCCCTATAATTCCATGTCCTCCTGTTTTTGCCGCTTAGGCTGGGTTCACACAGAGTTATTTCCTCTGCCTGCACACCGATTTTCGTGGCGTTTTTTGCCCGCAGCCATTGAGCACCGCGAGCATAAAACGCTGCGAAATACGCTTTCTCTGCCTCCCATTGATGTCAAAGGGAGGTCAGAGATGTAAATGCCCAAAGATATGGCATGTCCCTTCTCTATTCTCTGAGCCGGTTTTTCCGCTCGCGGGAAAAAAAAATGCCTCTGCTTCCCATTGAAATCAATGGGAGGCGTTTTGTGGCGCGGTTTCCGAGTCAAAAAACTGTGTGAACCCAGCCTATGGATTGCTTGTATACATTTCCCATTCGCTTTCCATGATGGTGGTGCTTGCTTCCGGGGGCTGTGCTGCTGCTGCGTGGCTTTGGTCTAGGTTAGCAGCATTTCCTGCGGCCGGCTTACTAGGTGTCACACAAGTGGCAATCTTTGATGACTGTGTTGCTAATGTTCCTTTACACCTTAATAAAGGTCTACTCTGCTATTTATTCTGTAGCCCCACAGGAAGTGCGAAATTGTGTAAAAGTTAATATAATTGGTTTAATGTGCACTTGTAGTTTTTGTTTTTCATAAAATATTTATGCTTTGAGGAAAGATTGACATTGTTTTTTTGGATACCTGAAAACCCTAGTGCAGAAGGGAAAAACGCAGATAATAGAACGGTTTACCTTGACTGGTGCGCGCGCGCACACCCTGTCCTCCACACTGGAGAGCTGCTTATAGATGCTCCTATTTAAAGTATAATTTTCTAATGACCGTGTCGCTTTAACACGTCAAAGCATTAAGCCAGTAGGTGTGTAGAGGGTCTGGTGTACATCTGTGTTACACGGATCCCAACTATGGCGCCTGTAGAAATTTGTGAACCTATACTGTGTTCTTCAAATACACGCCGGTTTTTCCTCATGGATTCTGTGAGAAGAAATCTCCTGGCATGTTCATCACCTACTGTATTATGGAGCATGGCTTTTAGAGGAGATTATGGTGTCTACGGGTCCGTACAAGTCTCTGCTCATGGCATGCTGTGTGCATGAGGCTTAAATCAGGACTAGCTTGGTTTGTACTTTGAAAGTAGCGCTGGTATTCCTATGTTAGTGACATGGTAGCAAATAGACCGCATTAGTAGATCTGTCCGCTAAGTCTCAGACAGAAAACGTGCCAAATTTATCAACATTTGCACTGACTGCCTTGCCTAAGTACTGTAAAATAATTTTGCCCCATCTAACCAGACACTTTTCCCTTCCCTATTCCACCACTTGGTTGGTTAGCTTGCGCTAGTTTTTTCAGCCAGTAATGTGACGTATTTTTGGCAAACTGTCATTTTAAGGCATTCCCATTTCCACTAGACCACGTCTACTTTCCAGCTAAGCCACGCCCCCTTGTCCACCGCACCAAGTGTCTAAAACCATTAATAAATGTGCCCCATTATACTTCGTACTGCTATGTAACTGATCATATAATATCCCTTTCTGTAACTATTACTAAATTCTTCTGTCAGAAACATGTGGTCTGTGGAGGGAAAAGAAGCGTTTCGAAGTTTCACTCATAATTACTTAGAAATATCAATTTAATTGTTGAAAATCAATCCTAATTTTTATAAAAATAATTATTTTCCCTTATGTAGTGAGAATATGTATTACTGGCCCAATGTACAAAAAGACTGGATTTCCTTTTCACGATCAGGACTCTTCTACATAGAAAAGTTAATAAATTCCCTCCGACGGGCTATCCATGTGTGCTTATATTTTCACTTCTCAAACCAGATATGAAAATGTATTAAATAATTCTTGGTTGATTATACCAAGGCGTGTCGTCATAAACGGCATCTATGTATTTATCACCTCCAGACACCGATTCTAGAGAAGCTTTGTGGATTTCTCTTCTGATCACAAAGAAACACTTTGGTTTTCTGGTGTTACTATTTCTGTGCTCGCTTTAGCCTTTTATATTGAAGGAACATGAACAATTCCTAATAAATACATGGGATATTAACACGTTTTTGTTTTTTCTCTGCAGGAAGAAATAAATTTAATCCTTCAACAAACTCGAGCCAAGGCCCATCTGAACGTCGCGAAGGGTCAAGTCAGCGAGTGCCCCGGCAGTCTAGTGCTAGTCGTATGCAGAAGAGCAGCAGCTCCGGGAAAAGCAGTGGAGGAAGCAGCACATAGGGGATGAGTGTCCGTGGTCTGAAGGAAAGCCACACTTACAATGCACTGATGACTGGGAGTTTGCCGTTTCATTTACAGCAGCCTGATCAGCAGTGGTACGACAGGAGAATCCTTCCAAAACCATGTAAAAGGTGATCTATGTAAATGACAGATCAGTAACAAAAAACTTCTGTTTTAGGGTGTGTTCACATCAGCGTTGTCTTTCCGTTGAGGGTTTCTGTCGGGGGAACCCCTCAACGAAAAGGCAAACTGAATCTATAACTTCCGTTTGCATCACCATTAAACTTCATGGTGACGGATACTTTGCTAATGGTGTCAGTTTGTCACCGTTGCAAAAGGTTTCTGTTTTTTGACTGAATCAATAGTGCAGTCGACTGAGCTATTGATTCTGTAAAAAAAAAAAACCTGAACCCTTACGGAACAGAGACAAAAACGGAAACTATTATCAAAGTATCCGTCACCATTGAGTTCATTGGTGATGCAAACGGAAGTTATAGATTCAGTTTTTGCCTTTCTTTTCGGGGTTCCCCCAACGGAAATCTCAGACGGAACCCATTTAACGGAAAGACTACGCTGATGTGAACAGGCCCTTTTGAGTGACTAATGGCGAGTGTTACTGACCTGTTAGTTTACTTCAGATTGTCGCAAATGTCATGTAAAATGGAATTTCAGGTTTCATGTTAATAAAGCTTAATCACCGTATAAATGACATTTTCGACAACTTTTTTTTTTATCCTCCCCATTTTCACAAGACATTACTTTGCTGTGCGTGAATGAGAAGATTCCTATTTGCATCCAGAGACGGCAAACCTGTAGAAATCTCGTCCTGTTCTCAGCTTAGAAGGGGATACAATTGTACCCAGTCTAGGTAATGCTCTGAGATGAACAGCCTGGACTCCAGACTGATACATTGTAGCAAACTACCAGCGAGAGCTGTGCAGCTGCTGATGTATTTATCTCACAGAGCATTGTCTAGATAGATACAATTGTGTCCACTTTTCAGCTAGGTTTACAGTCTGAATGTAAACTATTCTCCTTCACTGACAGCAAATTAATCTTGAAAATGTAGAGGAATTGAACCACAAAGTATATTAGAAAGTACGTTGTGCACCGACGTAGCCTTACTGTATAACATGTAAAAACTTAGATGTGTATACGTCTGGGAATCAAACTTATTTATTGATGGTAAAATGGTATCGTTGTTGATGATAGATCAGTCTGCTTTATTTCTGAAATCTCCTCCTCTTGTATTCACTTCTGAGCAAAGAGCAGGACTAGGTACGTACAGGCTTGCAGCCTATGAATGTAATAATGTGTACTCATTCACTGACTGCAAGCTAATATCTTGAAATGGTGAGAAATTGAAACCCAAAGTGTATTAGAAAGTTGTGTAACTTTTCATTTATACTGTGATTTAAGCTTTCTTTAAAAAAAACAAACAAACATGGAAAACCCCTTTAAATACTGTCTGTACCAGTGTGTTCTATGGGTTGTCCTATCCGTTTTGGCCATTTTGAAGCTGCCACGATAGAATGATCTCTGCGGATCCAGCTGTTTAAACCCCTGGCAATCTGCTATCCTTGGGCAGCTATTCAAATGAATTGGAAAACATGTAATACTTGCCAGTCTGCAGCGGTTCTTTACTCTGACTAACGGAGCTGATAATACCCTTTTATAACATCCATACATCCCAATAGGACATGTGGTTGTCATGTTGGGACATGCCCTTCAATTTACCACTAAACTTAGAAATGAATGATAAATGTTAACAGGAGAAATAATTGCTCTTAGTATTGATTCCTATGGGAGTTACGGAAACAGCCGAGCCTGCTTGATTGACTGTTTCTGTAACTCCCATAGGCATCAATGGAGAGAGCCACCTCACCTGCAAGCAGCAGCTACCTGCTCAACAGAGGGGAATGAGGTTGCGTGACCCCCATTTCTGAGATGGGTGGGGTGACCTACATCTATCTGACGTTTATGGCATATGTTACCTCCTAGCCCAACACATACAGTAGGTGCTTCAGACCTGCCCTTTTTCCCAAATATCTTGTTTGACTTGCACTGAAGGGAGATATAAAATCGGTTCATCTGGCGATACAGGGATACATAGGTTTTTGTTTTGTCTTGGTAAAGGCTAGGGCCTGTTCACATCAGTGTTGGCCTTCCGTTCAGCTTTCCGTTGCGTTCGGCATCTATTGCGTCAGATGAATGGTATTTTTTTTTTTGCTTGCCTCCGTTCCGCTAGGTTTCAGGTTTTTTTCACACAAACAATAGCGTAGTGCTGACAAATATGTAGTGTGACCTCTGCCTGCATTATAGAAGGTAAGGTTATTTTATTTGGCGGGACTATGATGTAAAGGCTTATGTAGAAATGGCTTTAAGCCATGCTGCTATGGTAAAGGTTTTGGTGGACAAAATTGTAAGCTAGATACGTCGTAAGATGGATTTACTGTGCCTTGTGCTGATGTAATATAATGTGTGATGATCCCGATGTCTGCAGATGTTGTGTAGCATTTAGCTAAAGCCTTATGAGTAAACCTGAGTAGTTACATCGTGCAATGGCAGAGCCTTATGTGTAACTTGTAAAAACTGTATAAGGGCCTCTTCACATCCGCGTTTGCTTTCCATTTGCATCACCATTGATCAGGTTTCCGTCGAGGGGTTCACCCGACGGAACCCCTGAACGGAAAGCCAACGCTGATGTGAACCGGCCCTTAGATGTATATACGTCCTGAAAATGTATTTATCGATGGTAAAATTGTATTATTGTTTGATAATGTCGGCTTCTAAAATGTCATTGGCAGTATAACATTGCTATTGAGGTTCTGTATTTTTGGACTTAAATGATATTGCAGAATTTCATGTTCACAGAATGTAAATTTTGTTGAAAATAAAAGACTATGATAGAAAACCAGCTGTCTTAGTGGGAGTTCACACCTGCGTTGTCCATTTCATTGTTCTGCTCTGTCAGAGCAGAAAAGCAAAACGAATGAAATGCCGGAACCATCGCATGGCGGAGACTAACCTCACCGGGCGTACTGCATTGACTTGTAAAATGGTCCATTGGGTTCTGCACTGGCGTCCGTCGTTTTGATGGGAAAATTAGCTCTAAACCGTATAATAAATAAAGTACCGAAATCTGCAATACTAGATTTCCTTGTTGTCTGTCTTGGCCCTTTTGAGTTTGTGACTGCGCCAGAGAAATTAAACTGCTAGAAGGTTTGAAGTAATTTGACTTTTTTTTCACTGGTTTCCAGTTCGTTCACTCTATTTCCATCTTAGGGCTTGTCCACACGTATCGGAATTGCTGCAGAAAATTTCACACAGCATTGTGGATGAGGGGTTAAATCTCACCCACTTTGCTGCTACTGTATTCTGCTGTGTATTTTTCGTCCGCATTTCCGGGCGGAAAATACACCAATTTTGTTGTGTGGACAGTTTATACGGAGAGTTGCTTTATTGCAGAGGAGAAATATATTTGTCAAGATCTTGGATACGAATATCACTAAAGCAAAATTTATAGGGGATCTATCACTTCCTGGGAAACTTTGTCGTAATAGGGGGGACCAAAATATAAAACCTTTCTGAAAAAATATGTATAATAATAATTTCCTCTCTAATACAGTAATTAGTTCTGGCCCTTTGAGATGACTTCCGCTAGCTCTTCACAAGCAGCAGTGAGCATTTTGACTGCTCTGAGATTTTTTTCTTCTAAGCTGGGAGAGCCCATTATTGGGGCGGGGGGTCGGTGAGTGTGTAGAGGGAACATTTCTGCTGGTGTCTTACTTCATGCTGGATGTAATTATATTGGCAGTAATGTAACATGGATTACTGTGTATTATGGAGCATCAAGAGGAGGAGGCTAGAAGATGCAGAAGTAAATCCTGTCACAGCTTTCTCCTCGGTGTGTCTGTCAGAAAGCTATAGACTGGGAATCGCTGCTTATGTAATTTGATGGTATTCTATATCCGTTTAATCCAAACCAGAAAGTCGCAAAATAAATTACTTTTGTTGACAATCGTTAGCTGGCTGGCAGAAATTCTCTGCCTTATGGCAAACCTGAACCTGTGTAAATACTGTTTTTTTTTCTTCATTCGTAATACTGAAATGTGTGGTAAATGCTTTATTTCTTGCATAAATAAAATATATATTCCTTGAAATTAATTACTGTAAGTCTTTGAATATTTTATTTATTTATAGAGGCATCATTGAGTTTGTTTAATACAAGATCCAAACTGTGCAAACATGTATTATACCTGACGGCAAGAGGATCAAGATTCTTTTTCATAACATTTTCACCGTTAACCCCTTCCCACACCTTGATGTAATGGGACGTCAAGGTGTGCAGTAAGTTTGCGCACCTTGACGTGCAGTTACGTCTGCCCTTTAAAAGTTAACCGCCGTGCGGCGCTACACCGCAGCGGCGATTAACTGTGTAGTTTGTCTGCCCTGGTGTCCGGGCAGAGTACAAGGGACCAATCGAAGCGGTCGCTTGTTGGAGAGGCTCAGATTGGTTAGTCTGTACAGACTTCCCAATCGGAGCTTAGAACATTAGAGAAACTACGTCACAGGCTCTGATCTCCTCTGTTGGAGTCAGGAAGTAGAGGAGATCAGAGCCTGTAGCTGTCGTGTGCAACAAAAGTTTACAAAAAAACCTTAAAATCCCCAAGAACTCCTTGAACATAGTCTCTAACTGTGATCACCCCCCCCCCCTTCCTCTCCCAGTCTATAAGGGAGCTTTTGTTTTTTATTCAAAAAAATCTAAAAAAAACTTTAGTCAGCGTCTCTTTAGTCAAGCCGCCTGTTCGTCTGCATCAGTCAGTCATCGTCTTTTTGTAAGTGTAGTTTAGTGTTAGTCAGTTTTAGTGTCCTAAAATAAAAAATATATATTCGTGTACGTTCGTGTTAGGCCTCATGCACATAAAAAAAACTTGTGGTGTACAACTCCTTTGTAATATACAGGAGCACTGGTCAGGAGGGGACATACCTGGAGTACCAGGAGAAGGTGATCAAATCCCTTCTCTTTGGGAATGTGGCAGAGGTAGGAGAAAGTTCTGCCTCTGCAAGTACTGATGTCCCCAAGATAGTTCCAGGGCAGCCACTTTCCTGGTGAAGTGCCACTCACCGCGGACAAAAATCCACCCCCAGAAAAGGTGTTGTCTGTGCCAAAAGAGGCATAAGAATAGACAAAACATACCAGTGTAACACCTGTCCCACCCACCCTGGACTGTGTATGAAGGAGTGCTTCCGGATATACCACACCTATCTGTATTTCTAAATTTTATTTTCATCTGTCCCTTTCATTTATAATTATCGGCCCTTTTATTTACAATTACAGTCCCCTTCATTTACCATAACCATTTCACCATTTAAAATTTGAACATCCCCCATAACAAAACTAAAAATTCTCATTATACCCCTAGATGAATATCTAGGATTTGTAATATGGTGTAGTATCTGCACAATTTTTTAGGCCTATGCAAACATGACATGTGCCCAAAAATCATCCAAGTAAAATAAGGCCTCAAAATCCTTGTGATGGTCCAATACTTTCTGGCCCTGCCATATGTTCAGCAACAGAGAATTAGGGCCAATTTGGGGGTATTTCTAAATTCAGAAGAAATAGCCTGATAAATATTGAGGTGCTTTTCTTCACTTGCATGCTCTGTGTCTGAAAAATCTGTCCTATAAATGAAGCATTTGTGAGAAAATTGAAAATTGTTCTTTGTCACGCCAGATTTTCACAAGATTCTGCAAAAAAACTGCGGTCAAAGTGCTCACACCCCTAGATACATTTTTTTGGGGTGTATTTTTCAAAATGGGGTAATTTCTGGGGGTTTTCCATCGTTCTGGAGGCTCAGTCTCTTCAAAGATCAAATGGGGCTGTTGAACCAATCATGCAAAACTTGGGTCCTGAAAATCTAAGGCTGCTCCTTCACTTCAAGGCACTGCCATGTGTTCTCACAACATATTTTGACCCCTTTGGGTTCTAAGCCTTGGAACGTCCTAGAAAAATAAAAGGATGTTCAAAAAAACTATGCAAATATAAAGTAGACGTATGGGATATGTGAAATAGTAACTCTTTTGTGGTATTACTAAGTGTTTAACAAGCAGATACATTTAAATTTAGAAAAGTGCAAATTTTCTCTACATTTTGGTAATTTTCACAAATAAATATTGAATTTATCGACCACATTTTTTCAGTAATATAAAGTACAATATATACGAGAATCAATTGGATAGGTAAAAGCATTCCCACGTTAGTACCACATAGAGTAACACATGTCAGATTTGAAAAATCTGCTTCGTCCACAGGGCCAAAACAGGCTCAGTCCTGAAGGGATTAAAGCTCTGTTCACCTTAACAGAAGGCTTTGTCGTCCTTTTTTTTTTTTTGTAATCATTTTTATACAAATTGTTTTTGCTATTTTTGAATTTTTGAGCTTAAAGTTTGAAAATAATGGTAAAAAAATAAGCATTTTGGACTTTTTAGCTTTTTTTTTCTGGTAATAACATAGTTTTACCCTAAAATAGATACCTCTTATTTGTGATCATCCTTGTCTACCGTAAATTGTAAAATATTACATGACTATTAGGGTAATTCGGTCATGGCTAGTGTTACGACAATGATTGGCGGGGGGAAAGTTTTTTGGGGCGGGTATTTTATGTGTATTAACTTTTTTTTTTGCACTTTATTTTACTTTTTATCTTTTTTTTGTTATGGTCTGTCCATCAAAGATCAGAAAAGACCTTTGGGGGACTTTTTATTTTACTTCTTTTACACCATGTTTTTCCACTGTAACTGGGACTGCACAGCAGCCCCAGTTACAGGGGAAATCAGCCCTCTCATAGTGACGATTATGACTGATAGGGCTGTGCTGGGTCTAGTAAGACCCAGAAGCAGGTTGCCACTAACGGCACCCGGCGATCATGTGACCAGTCGCATGATCACTAGGACCAATAGATGCAGCCGTGCTCATTGAGTGATGTGTAGAAGAGATCAGAGAAGATAGAAGCAGCTTTTGCTGCTTCTATCTTCTTCTCCGGGTCCCCGGCAGTCACTGACTGAAGACCCGACATTCAGCTGCCTGATCGCTCGGGCAGCAAGCTAAAACCTGCGCCGTAAATAGTCTATGGCGTGGGTTTTAAAGGGAATGTGTTGGCAGCAAAACATGATTTTTTTTTTTTTTAGTTAAACAATTAGTGTATAGGTGATTAAACCTTGTTCTATTTATTTATTTTTTATTTTTTTCACGAGTCAGGAAATATTATAAATTGGATTCTAATTTATAATATTTCCCATTGCTGGTCACTAGATGGAGCCATTCCCAAAATTGCAGCATTGCATGTGGTAAAGCAACCACATTGCTTTATGCTGCAAAATTGGGTAAAAAGCCCTCGCTCTAGTGAGCTCTCAGCATCCCCCCCCCTCCTTTATCCTGGCTAGTGCCGGGATAAACGAGGGGATTGAACGGTCTAACCTCCTACACTGTGTGTCGCCATTTTTTGAGCTAACACACAGTGTAGTAGGTTTACATACAGTAGTAAACAAACACGAACATACATAGAAATCTCTTACCTGCTCCTGCCGCCGCGGCTCCCTCCGGCCCGTCCGCTCCGTCTGCTGCCGCTGGTCCAAGTGCACAAGTCCGGAAGCCGCGACCGGAAGTAGTAATCTTACTGCCCGACCGCGACTTCCGGACCACAGGAAAATGGCGCCGGACGGCGCGCATTTCAAATTGGACTGTGTGGGAGCGGCGCATGCGCCGTTCCCACACAGACGGTGTACATTGAAGTGGATGGAACGGGCCCCGTTCGCAGTCCCTATGGGACTGTGGCTGCCGTATTCCATGTCTGTATGTGTCGTTAATCGACACATACAGAAATGGAAAAAAAAATGGCAGCCCCCATAGGGAAGAAAAAGTGTAAAAATAAGAAAAAGTAACACAAACACACAAATTAATCCAAACGTTTTTAATAAAGCACTAACATCTTTAACATATTAAAAATTTTTTTGTGGTAACACTGTTCCTTTAATGACCCTGACCGCTGGCCGTAAATACAGTCAGCGGTCGGGAACCAATTAAAGGGGTTATGTGGGGACCAAAAAGTATTTGCAGTGTACTCACTGCACTATGTTAGTACACTTGCTAATGTGCATGCCAGAAGTATAGTGGCACATTCTTCCTTCATGACAACACGAATCTTCGTCATGTCACGTGCCCTGCTGTACTCTATGTAATCGCTGTATATAGAATACCTATGAAGACATATAGAAAACAATACTAGAAGTGTAGATAACCATAGTACAAGTAAAGCACTAACCAATATCAAAAAAAATATCTTTATTTGGAAAATATTTAAAAACATACATAGACCATCACATACAATATAAAACAACACATAATTTAAAAAAAACACCTAATAAAAAATTTAATCGCTGTATGCCTGCACCTGTACTGGCTGGATTTGAAGCTCAAGAGATCGTGTTAGTTGTTCAGTCTAAGGGTATGTTCACACGGCCTATTTTCAGCTGTTTTTCGGGCCGCAAACGCCCCGTAAAACAGCTGAAAATATGGGGGCTGAACGCCTCCAAACATCTGCCCATTGATTTCAATGGAAAAAGCTGCGTTTCATTACCACGTCAAACTGACAGTTTATAGCACGTTACACTACCTAGCTAAAATGCTTTTTTTCTTATAATAAGTCTTTTATTATAGGAAAAAAAATAAAACGTTAAAGTACACATATTTGGTATCACCGCTTTCGTAACGACCCCAACTATAAAACTATAATATTATTTTTCCCGCACGGTGAACAACGCAAAAAATAATTAAAAAACAATACTAGCATCACTATTTTTTTTGGTCATCACCCCTCCCAAAATATAGACTAAAAAGTGATCAAAAATTTGTATGTACCCCAAAATAATAAAATAAACCCCTAAATCCAGTAGGTGCTCCTTTTGTTTCTGAGGCCGGTGCTTCAGTCCATTACCACACTAGAGCCACATGTGGGATATTTCTAAAAACTGCAGAATCTGGACAATAAATATGGAGTTGCATTTCTCTGGTAAAATCTTCTGTGTTACAGAACAAAATGTATTACAAATCAATTTCGGCAAAAAAAATGAAATTTGTAAATTTCACCTCTACATTGCTTTAATTCCTGTGAAACGCCTAAAGGGTTAATAAACTTTCTGAATGCTGTTTTGAATACTTTGAGGGGTGCAGTTTTTAAAATGGGGTGATTTCTGGGCGTTTATCTAGTACATAAGGCCCTCAAAGCAACTTCAGAACTGAACTGGTCCTTGACAAAATAGCCTTTTGAAATTTTCTTGAAAATGTGAGAAATTTCTGCTAAAGTTCTAAGCCTTGTAACGTCCTAGAAAAATAAAATAATGTTCAAAAAACAATGCAAATATATAGTAGACATATGGGGGATGTTAATTAGCAACAATTTTGTGTGGTATTACTATCTGTCTTACAAGTAGATTTAAAATTAGAAAAATTATAGTTTTTGCAAATTTTCTTTCAATTTTGGTGTTTTTCACAAATAAGCTATGAATTTATTGACCAAATTTTTCCACTAACATAAAGAACAATATTTCATGAGAAAACAATCTCTGAATCGATTGGATAGGCAAAAGCTTTCCTGAGTTACTACATAAAATGACACATGTCAGATTTGAAAAAATGGGGCTGGCCATTGATGACCCTTGGTCCTGAAAGGGTTAATAACTTAAATGATAGCATGCCAAGGCATGTAAGTGCGTGTATTTCTGCACATGGCTCTCACTCTATACTGAATAAATCAAGATGTTTGGAATATTTTGTTTCCATTTTTTTTTATCATTTGCATATCATTAACATGTCTATTGATCCTGTGATTTACACAATTCCAAAACTTTTCCTCCTTTGGTGTTGCAATTTCAGTGTTGAGGAGTATATATATGAACCCCTTCTTATTTCAGAGGGCCGCATGCCAGTTATGCTACATACCCAGGGGCGTAGCTAGGGGGGGGGCATGCGGGGTATGTGTCCCGGGCACAACTAGGTGGTAGGGAAGGGGGGGCGCCACAGAGCAGCTGATCGCTGCTGATAGGCGCCTTGTATGTCGGACACCCGCAGCAACTTTAGGAAGAGCCAGGAAATCACGCAGCGACGTTCTCACTGGGATCTGTGACGGCCAGGGAATGGACCAGTCCAGACACCTTACCTGTCACCTGACCTCACGTCAGTGACATGAGGTCAGGGGACTGGACTGGTCAACTCCCGTGCTGCACCCTCCCAGCATGTAGGGGGCGCCACTGGGCTCTGCCTCTTCTCTGTGCTCTGCTGTTACACACACGGAGTAAATAACAGCCGAGAAGCAGAGGAGGAAGCTCCGCCTACAGCCCGTCCTTACCTGTGATACTGTCAGCAAGGAGACATGGTGAGTGTCTGTGTATACAGTATGTGTTTCTGTGTTTGTGTGTGTGTGTGTGTGTGTGTGTGTGTGTCTCAGTGTCTCTGCATGTGTTTGTCTCTTACATCTACATTATCTGTAATCAGAGAGTTATCACTGTTATCTTTGGTGTTACATAGGACTGCAGGTAACATCTACTACATTATCTGTACTCAGTTATTACTGTGTTATCTGTGGTGATACATAGGGCTGCACGTGAAATCTACAACAATATCTGTACTGTGCATATATGTGCCTGTCTGGGTATATATGGGTCTGTTTGTGAATGTCTCTTTTCTTGTATATTTGTGCCTTTTATGTATTTGTATATGTCCGTGTCTGAGTATTTATCTGCCGGTGTGTGTGTATATATATGTGTCTGTACGTCTATATATTTACCTGTATGTATATATTCCAGATGTGTGTATGTATATTTGCCTGTATGTCTAAATATCTGTCTTTATGTATGTAAAGTATATATGTTCCAGCGTGTCAATATATGTGGTTAATTTTTGGTTTGTGTAGGGGGCGGCAATAGAGAATCCCGCACAGGGCGCCATCCAAGCTAAGGCCGGCCCTGGCTTTCTCCAACCCTAGTCAGAAGGAACTCCGCCGCTGCCTGCACCGCATGACCTCCTCGGCTCCTCCGGTAAGTCACACCAGGCAGAGCAGAGAGTGGTAGCGGTAGGCTACCGCTCACCACTCTGTTTACAGTGTGGCGCTAAGTACAAGGGGGGAGTGTGGCGCTATTTAAAAGGGGGGGGGTGTCACTATTTACAAGGGAGTGTGGCGCTATTTACAAAGGGGCAGCGGGCTGTGTGTGGCACTATATACAAGGGGGGGAGTTTGCTGCTATCTACAAGGGGGGAAGTGGGCTGTGTGTGGCACTATCTACAAGGGGGGCTGTGTGTGCTCTATCTACAAGAGGGGATGTGTGTGGCACTATCTACAAGAGAGGGGCTGTGTGTGGCACTATCTACAAGAGAGGGGCTGTGTGTGGCACTATCTACAAGGGGGGCTGTGTGTGGCGCTATCTACAGGGGGCTGTGTGTGGCCTCTAATTTATTTTCTTTTAATTTATTGTTATGTTAATTACATTATATAACTATCGCTTGTAAAATGTAGAAATGCTTTTATGCTCGAGTTATATTAAAAAAATTGTGAAAAAAAAATTACACCTCGTTGATTAGTAGAGAAAGCAAACATAGCGAGGGGGAAGGAGATGTCGGGAAATAAGTTGGGGGTGCCAATCTGAATCTTTGCCCCGGGTGTAGGAGAACTTAGCTACGCCTCTGACATACCAGTTGATATTCTTCACGTCACCTATACCTTTAGACCAACTGTTTGACCATTGATATATCCACAACAGGTTTACATGGCATTCAGAATTGTTACAGGGAGCATGGTATAATTTATGCACTGAAATATCAATCTACTACCCGTGAAAGTGAGGAATACAAGGAAATGAGTAAATCCAGTAAAGTAAGTAATAGCTGGAGATATTAATAGTTCCAGAAGATGTTGCAGGGGATTGTGGGAGAAAATACAAATATTGGAAATAAGAAGGTTGGTAACTTTTTTAATATCTGTTTAATAATACATTTTACTCCGGGTCACTGACTGTATAGTGCATGTTATGTAGAGACCAGAGGTAATCTTTAAGGGTGCAGTGACCCGTGGCACAATTGCCTTGTATTTCCACAGCATATAAATAAGCTGCAGAAAACTACAATGTCCAATGGGAAAAGTATTCTGCAACTCAGACAAATTCTCAATATCTTGCATTGCAAAATATTTTTCCCATAGCCTTACATAGTAAGGTTTTCCGCCGCCTTATTTTACACTGCGGAAATACAAAGCAAATGTGCCACGGATGACTGCACCCTAAGAGTCTGTTCACGTATGTGTCATGGCTTCAATTCATAATGGAAGTCCTGACGCTGTGCTGGATCTGCCCTATGATGGATTCCAACAGCGCCCGACAAACCTCATTGACTTATTATGGATTCCGCTAGCAAGCAATTCTTGCTGTCAAATGTGACGGAACTGACTAAGGAGGCTCTGAATATAAATATAGTCTAATTGGGGCGGTGGTTACTTCCGGATCGGAACTGCAGAGGAACGCTGCCTGACAGTTTGGGCCTTGCATATAGCCCTTCAATATCTGCCCTGACACCTGGATGAGGCTTGAGGCCGCGACAGGACACTGAGGAAAGGAAGCTCCTGCGGACGCAGCCACCATTGTGGGAGTGGTGAGTGACTTTAGCAGCTTGCTGGATGCATTACGACCTCCCTGCTGTCTCCCCCTATACTGCACGGATGTAATCTGGATATAAAGAGACGCATGGAGGATCTTCCCCCTTCCATATGCCTGTAATCCTTTAACGTATGTTTGGTTGTGCACTGATCTAAGGTGATTCTCCATGTTCACACGGCTTATTTTCGGGCTGTAAACGGCCAAAAAATCGAAAGCTGAACGCCTCCAAACATCTGCCCGTTGACTTCAATGGGAAAAACGGCGTACTGTTCCGACGGGGGCCTTTTTTTAAAAAAAATTGCCCGCGAAACAGAAGTGATTGTCACTTCTTGAGCCGTGTTTGATGCTGTTTTTCACTGACTAGAAAAACAGCTCCAAAAACACAAGTTGCTAAAAAAAACGTCTGAAAATCAGGAGCTGTTTTCCCTTGAAAACAGCTCCGTATTTTCAGATGTTTTTTAGTAAGCGTGTGAACATACCCTAGCACTAACCTGCTGCTCGGGGTACTCCTAAAATGGCCCCCTCCAAACAGTATAAAATTACGGACAAGATGGATAAATCCACTGGTCCTACATCTGGGCCCCGCACTTCTCTGCCTTCTGAGGGCTCCACCTCCCCTTCTACTCCTGTCAACTCTCCTAAACCGTCCATGTTGGATGTACTGAAGGCTATTACGGAATCTCGTACGGTTCTAACCGAGAAAATGTATGCCCTTCAGACGGGCTTTAGTCTTCAGAGCTGATGTTCACACACTGCACGAGGGAGCTACTGAGTCTGAGAGGCGTATTTCTGATTTGGAAGATGTAGTGACTCCCCTGACATCAAGGGTCGACACTCTAGAAATGCAAGTTCACATGGCGGGCGAAACTCGATGATATGGAGAACCGTTTGCGAAGATGTAACATCCACTTCATCGGCCTGCCTGAAGGTGTGGAAAAGCCAGACACTGCTGCATCCTTGGAAAATTGGCTCAAGTCAAAATTTTGGGATACTGCCTTTTCTCCTATGTTCTGTGTGGAACGTGCGGATTGGATTCCGACTAGAGCTCCTCCACCTAGAGCACCGCCACGCACTTTCATTGCAAAGTTTATAAATTTCAAAGACACAGATAAATTGCTGGAACTTGCAAGGAAACAGGGGCCTTTGAAACATACCAATCAGGATGTAAGAGTCTTTCCCAATTATTCAGTGGAGGTACAAAAACAGAGGCAGCGATTTACAGAGGCCAAGGCTTAGGGAGGAACAAATCGTCTATTCTATGGTATACCCTGCCAAACTCGGATTAGTGCACAACGACTCTGCAATATTCCTGGACAAGCCGGAAGAGGTCTTTACCTGGTTGGACCGTCATGGACTCTAGTCTCTGTACTCCTGCGTTACTGTATCTCTTTATGCGGTGAGGACAAATAACGGGGAAATTGTTCTACACTGTGGAACATGTTCCTAACTTTGCTCCTCTGTAAAGCTTTGGAGTTTCCTTGCCAACATTCTCAGTTGTGATGGGTGTTGAGAGATATGCCAGAACATGGATATACGTCATGGACTCTTTTTGCTCGTGTAATTCCATGCCTCTCTATGCTGTAAGGAAATATAACTGAGGTAAATTGCTCTACACCATGGAACATGTTCTTAACTTTACTCTTCGGTAAAGATTAGTTTTATGTGAGAATTCTTGCTGCATTCTAGGGGAGGGGGGTTGCCCCTTTCACTAACCATTTAAGCACACCTTGTTGTTCAGTTTGTTTTTTGCTACTTGCTGTAATTGGGAATGAAACCTGTCTCAAGTTCTTGGGGGTGGGTAGGATGGGTTTAATTGTTTTTGCCTTTCATACTTGTCTGCTTGTTTATATGTAATTTCTCTGCACATGTCTGGGTCATGCACATGTTCTCTGCACATGTCATGGGTCAGACATGGTTATTATGCCTCCTACTGCAGTTACTCTTGTAGAGTCTCTTTGCTGGTTCACATATCTGTACAATGTGATGTTACATGTGTTAGGACAGATCCTAGGGGAGATTAATTGTGATGCCCTGTCAGAACCATTTTACATCCTTTATTATAGTTAATGTTTATAATCTTCCTTTGGACACAGTCCAACTACTCACTGATATAATGATGCTGGTAACAGAGTTTGGACCTGCTCCTCAGGGATTTCAATCTCTTGCTGTGCACTGAACTAGATAAACTGGGGGGAGTCCCGGGTTGTGGTTCCCTTTTAGCTAATTGGGCTGTAACGTATAATTTACGGGAAATTTGGCGGGCTCGTTACCCTGGCTCTGTAGCTTTATCGTGCCACTCACCCCGCCTATAGATCCTTTTCCTGAATTGACGTTTGGAAATGCTGCCTCCTTGGTATCTGTAGTAGATGCACAGTACCTCCCTAGGGGTATATCGGACCACTCTCCCCCCAAGGCTACTCTGGGGTTCCCTGAAATTGCAAAACGTAAGATCTGAAGATTGAGTCCCTTATGGCTCTCCTGCGCTAAGATTGCAACCTAACAAGAAAAGGAAATTACAGGATTCTGGAATACTAATTTAGGTTCGACAGATAACAATCTGATATGGGATGCCTACTAAGCATGTATTAGGGAGGGTTGGTCGTACGGGCAATATCCTCACATAGAAAGGGGCTAGCTAAGCAACGCATAGTTTTGGAGGCTGAGTTTGTTGTGGCAGAGGAGGAATATCTCAGGACTAAGGATTCCTCGGCCTTTACTGCCTTCTCAGCAAAACAACGAGAGTATACTCTTTTATTAACTGAGCTCAACAGGAAAAAAAATGTTACAGGGTTTTTTGAGCAGGGAGATAAGAATGGGCTTTTGCTGGCTTACTTGGCTAGAGAGGACACCACCCCAAACCCTATTTTGGAAATCACTTCCTGTACTGGGATGCCTGTTAATGACCCCTTGTCCATCAATGACGTCTGCTAAATTTTACTGTGATTTATACTCCTCTAAGATTTCAACTAACCCATCTGACCTAGAGGCATACTTAGATAAAATTGTGTTCCTTACCCTGGATGGAGAAGATGTTAATTTTCGCAAGGTGGATCTGACTATACAGGAAATTACAGAGGCTATTGGCTCCTTTCTGAACAGGAAAACCCCGGGTCTGGATGGTCTGACCATAGAGTGGTATAAATTACAAGCTGAACTAATTGCCCCTCATTAGCTTAGCCTTTTTCAATCCTTCGGTGGGGGCGATACATTCCCCCTTCAATGAGAGAGGCTCTTATAGTACTGATCCCCAAGCCCCGTAAAGATCCTAAAGAATGTGGCTCATACCGGCCTATTTCACTCCTTAATTGTGACAAAGAATAATTTCCCATATTATCCATCCAGACCAATCTGGTTTCATACCCGGGAAGGCCACTGATGTTAACCTTCGTAGGCTTTTTGCTAACATATCATCTGTTGTGGGGTTGGTTGGTTCCAGAATTGTTGTCTCCTTAAATCTTGAGAAGGCATTTGACTCGGTAGAGTGGTCTTATCTGTGGTCTGTACTAGGTAAATTTGGATTTGGACCCAGATTTATCCGATGGGTACAGTTACACTGCCAACCTATAGCAAGTATTAAAACCAATTGTCACATCTTCCCCCCCCCCCCATTCACACTAGCCCAAGGGACTAGACAGGGTCATCCACTATCCCCTTCCCTCTTTGCACTGGCCATTGAACCACTTGCGCTTGCTATAAGGGCCTCTCCTGATATAAAGGGGTTCGAGATGGGTGGAAGGGAGGAGCGTGTCTCTCTCCACGCTGGCTATACGCTTCTATTCCTCAATGATTCGGGTCCATCTCTGATGGCAATGTTATCTCTGTTTTGATTTATTTGTGTCTTTCTCTGGACTTCGTGTGAATTGGTCAAAATATTTTGTAATGGCGATAGACGGTGCGGCTAGGGAGGTTGCACTTCGTTCCCCACTACAATGGTCATATAACATTACTTATCTAGGTATAGTGATTAGCCCCAATATCTGTAGTTTTATACTGGATAATATCACTCCTTTGGTACAATCTCTTAAGCTAGACTTTGATAGATGTAATCACCTCCCTCTCACAGTTAAGGCCCTTTTACACGGGTTAATTATCTGGCAAACGCTCCTTCCTAGAACGCTCGTTCCCGATAATTGCCCAGTGTAAACAGGGCAGCGGTCAGCAGATGAACGATTCTCTATGAGGTTTAGGTCAAGCGAGTTTGCTGGCCAATCAAGCACAGTGATACTGTGGTTATTAAACCAGGTATTGGTACTTTTGGCAGTGTGGGCAGGTGCCAAGTCCTGCTGGAAAATGAAATCAACATCTCCATAAAGTTTGTCAGCAGAGGGAAGCATGAAGTGCTCGAAAATTTCCTGGTAGATGGCTGCACTGACTCTGGACTTGATATAACACAGTGGACCAACACCAGCAGATGACATGGCTCCCCAAACCATCACTGACTGTGGAAACTTCACACTGGAATGCAAGCAACTTGGATTGACGCCTCTCCACTCTTCCTCCAGACTCTGGGGCCTTGTTTCCAAATGAAATACAAAATTTACTTTCATCTGAAAACTGGACTTTGGACCACTGAGCAGCAGTGTTGGTCCACTGTGTTATATCAAGTCCAGAGGCAACGCAGCCGTCCTGCCCCAAGCGATTCTGAGATTGTTTTCTCGTGACACATTGGGCTTTATGTTAGTGGTAAAATTTGTTCGATATATTCAGTGTTTATTTGTGAAAAATTGCAAAATGTAGAGAAAATTTTGAAAAAATAGCATCTTTCTGAATTTAAATGCATCTGCTTGTAAAACAGATGGTTATACCACCCAAAATAGTTACTAGTTCACATTTCCCATATGTCTACTTTAGATTGGCATCATTTTTTGAACATTCTTTTATTTTTCTTGGACGTTACAAGGCTTAGAACATAAACAGCAATTTCTCATATTTTTAAGAAAATTTCAAAAGCCTTTTTTTTTAACCCCTTCGCGCTCAGCGGCGTAATAATCCGTCGCGCTAACTGTATCGTTAGCGCTCAGCGACTGACTATTACGTCGCGGGAGTAACGGCCATTTCGGACGTCCTCCCGACACATACAGGAGCTGTGACAGCTGCTGTCTCGTACAGCAGCTGTCACAGCTTCTACGGCGGGGACCGATTACTGTGTCCCCGCTGATTAACCCCTTAAAAGCCGTGTTCAATCGTGATCACGGCTTTTTAGGGGTTAAGCTACAATCGCCAGCCTGCTACACGATAGTGGCTGGCGATGGTAACGATGGCAACCGGACACCAAACAATGGCGTCCGGCTATGCCACCGACGGAAGCCTAGTGGGTCCTGACTAAGTCAAGACCCACTATGCTTGCTGTCAGTGAGTAGCAGTCATGTAGTGCAGTGTATTAGAATAGCGATCAGGGTCTCCTGCTCTCAAGTCCCCTAATGGCACAAAGTAATAAAGTTAAAAAAAAAGTGTAAAAATAAGAAAATAAAAGTTTTAAAAGTAATAAAAGTAAAAATCCCCCCTTTTCAATTATCAGTCCTTTATTATTAATAAAAATCTATAAACAAACTATACATAATTGTTATCGCCGCGTCCGTAACGGCCTGAACTACAAAATTATTTTGTTATTTATCCCCCGGCGGTGAACGCCGTAAAAGAAAATAATAATAAACCGTACCAGAATCACAATTGTTTGGTTACTTCACCTCCCAAAAAATTGAATAAAAAGAGATCAAAAAGTCGCATGTACCTAAAAATGGTACTGATCGAAACTACAGTTTCGTTACGCAAAAAATAAGTCCTCGCACAGCTTTATTGATGGAAAAATAAAAAAGTTATGGCTCTAAGAATAAGGTAACACAAAAAGTGAATGATTTTTTACAAAAACTATTTTATTGTGCAAACGCCATAAGACATAAAAAAACTATAAACATCTGGTATCGCCGTAATCGTATCGCCCCGCAGAATAAAGTGAATACGTCATTTATAGCGCACGGTGAACGCTGTAAAAAAAAAATAGAATAAAAAACAATAGTAGAATTGCGGTTTTTTAGTCACCACGCCACTTAAAAATAGAATAAAAACTGATCAAAAAGTCACATGTACCCCAAGAAAACTACAATGAATTCCTCAAGGGGTCTAGTTTCCAAAATAGGGTCACTTTTGGCACCACAAGACCTCTTCAAACCGGACATGGTGCCTAATAAAAAGGAGGGCTCAAAATCCACTAGGTGATCCTTTGCTTCGGAGGCCGGTGCTTCAGTCCATTCCCGCACTGGGGCCACATGTGGGATATTTATCAAACTGCAGAATCTGGGCAATAAGTATTGAGTTGCGTTTCTCTGATAAAACCTTTTGTGTTATAAAGAAAATGGTATAAAGAGGCTTTTCTGACAAAAAAAAATATGTAAATGTCACCTCTACTTTGCTCTAAATTCCTGTGAAACACCTAAAGGGTTCATAAACTTTCTATATGCTGTTGTGAATACTTTGAGGGGTCTAGTTTCTAAAATGGGGTGTTTCATAGGGGTTTCTAATATATAGGCCCCTCAAAGCAACTTCAGAACTGAACTGTAACCTAAAAAAATAAATAAATTAGGCAATACTTTGCTTCTTACATTATACTGATAATGAGCCGTGCTCACCCCGAGATGACCCCAGTTTTGACCGTTTGTATAAACGGAGACCCCTATTAGACCGTTTCAGTGCCCGGTTTTCCCAATCATACACCCCGAGAAGTGTATTTCTATTGATGAGTCCTTGATAGATTTTAAAGGGAGGGTTCAATTCCGCGAGTACCTGCCGGGTAAGAGGGCAAGGTATGGCGTGAAGATGTATAAGCTGTGTGAGAGTGCATCAGGGTATACCTACAGATTTAGGAGTTATGAAGGGAAGGACACCAGTATTCAGCCCCCAGAATGACCCCCCTTACTGGGAGTTAATGCAAAAATTGTGTGGGATTTGGTGCACCCACTGCTGGACCGGGGTTACCACCTCTACCTGGATAATTTTTATATCAGCGTCCCACTCTTCAACTGCCTCGCTTCCAGAAGTCCTGCGGCATGTGGCAGTGCTAGAAGAAATCTGAGAGGCCTCCCTAAGACTCTGCTTGGGCAAACAAGAAGGGGTGAGAGCAGGGCACATTCTAGCAGCAACATATTGTGTGTCAAGTACAAGACAAGAGAGATGTCACACCAGTACCCATGTACCAGTACGAGGTACCAGTACAGAGACCCCCACACCAGACTGCATCCTGGACTACAATAGGTACATGGGAGGGGTGGCCTTGTCAGATCAAGTCCTGAAGCCCTACAGCGCCATGCGGTGTGGTATAAGAAGCTGGCCGTGCACATCATACCGATGGCTTTGTACAATGTGTACGTTCTACATCGATGTACAGGCCAGACAGGAACTTTCCTGGAATTTCAAGAGGTGATTATCAAGAACCTAATCTTTAGGGACCAAGAAGGGGGACACCCAGTACTTCTGGAAGCGGGGCCACACGCATCGTACCAGGGCAACACTTTCCAGGAGAAGTTCCCCAAACTGGCAAGAAGGGAAAAAGTCAAAAGAGGTGCAAAGTCTGCTATAAGAGGGGGATAAGGGAGGACACAATATACCAATGTGACGCGTGTCCCGAAAAACCAGAGCTCTGTATAAAAGTGTTTTAAAATTTATCATACATCCCTTGGTTTATAATTTACCCCAGTTTTACTTACCCTGATGTACTCCCCCTCATCTTTCGCTTCTGAGCCCTGCCCCAGGTCCTGCATCTTGTCGGACGAGCGAGGACACATCGCACCAGAGGCTACATTTGATTCTGCAGCAGCATCGGCGTTTGCAGGTAAGTCGATGTAGCTACTTACCTGCAAATGCTGATGCTGCTGCAGAATCAACTGTAGCCTCTGGTGCCGACACGATGCAGGACCTGTGAGTGACGTCACAGATCTGCACTGCCAGAAGCTGGGCGTTCTGAAGAGAAGTGGATGATACTTCTCATCAGAACGCCCAGCTAGTAAAAGTAGTAAAAACGCCCCGATGTACGCACATAATACAGGCCCAGTTGTACTTTCACTTTAAACACGCCCAGTTGTACTTTAGAAAGCCTCATTTGCATAAATATAAAAATGGTCATAACTTGGCCAAAAATGCTCGTTTAAAAAAAAACAAAAAACTACGTTACTCTTATCTACATTGCAGCGCCGATCTGCTGCAATAGGAGATAGGGGTTGCAAAATCTGGTGACAGAGCCTCTTTAAGCATTCCGAAGTTATTACCACATAAAGTGAAATATGTCAGATTTCAAAAATGGGCTCTGAGCCTTAAGGCCAAAACAAGGCTGCGTCCTTAAGGGGTTAATATTCTAATTTTCTGAGACACAAAATTTGGGGTTTTCATTAACTGTTAGCCAAATCATCAACATTAAACGGGAAAAAAATACTGGAAACAGATAACTCTGTGTGTAATGAATCTATATAATATGAGTTTCACTTTTTGAATTGAATTACTGAAGTAAATTAACTTTTTGATGATATTGTAACTCATTGAGAAGGACTAGTATATGCATATTGATATGTGAAGAAATATATCTGTATGTTTTACTTAATAACTGACCTTATACACTTGGTACTTTGGTATTATTTACTGTATGTAATATTCAGGATTTTTTACCTTTGTATTTGTACCGCTGTTTGTTATGAGGTCTTAATAAAATTAACTTTAAAAAAAATAAAATTAAATATATATATAAATAGTCTAATTATAAATGTTGGTTCTCTTTGTGTTTATATGACCACCAGTGACATTTTTCAGAAAACTACAATGTCAACATTTTCCACAAGTTTTGATGGGGAAGATGTGAACTGTCGGACAGAGAATCCCATTATTTGGTTCAGTAGTTAACTGTTCTTAAAGTTTAATAATTCTTGGTTAAAACGTGTTGTTGTTCTATAATTATTCCACATTATAAAGCAGCAAAATATAAATTCTAAAAAAAATAATTGAGGATCAAATTGATTGTCAGTCATCTTGTCTTATTCCAAAACTCATTTAGATAATGACCTGCTTGCCACATTTCTCATTACAGCTTTGTTTCTGGTTCTAGTCCATTTGCTTCTACGTCATACTTGTGAAGCTCATTCTCAATGATGTATACGGAGCTATCTCTATGGGCTTTTTTATTTCTTATAAACACTGCAAACTGGTAGAGAAGGGCACCTAGAAGAAATGAAATGAAAATACTTAGTAGAACCAGTGTCGGCATCAGTAATCTTCTGACATGCAAACATGAAGATATTTCTGCTGTGTACAAAAAGTACTGTGCTATGCTCTTGAACACAGAGCGCTTCTTTTTAAAAAAAAAAAAAAAAAGTCATTGCAAAGCCCAGTCAAAATGTTAGCTCTTTAGTCCATCAGTCACTTTACACTAAATTTATTTAGGGTTTGGTGTTTTGGGGCTATTTGGGATTGGCAATTAGCTGTCTGAGACCAGGGCTCTACAGCGGCATATCACCTGCAATGGTTGAACTGCGACCTCATGTAAGATCACAACAGATATTTGATATGTGTTTGTTGGCACTAAGAGGATGGACTTTAATGAGACTTATGGTAAAATTTCCAACACTTTTTTTTTTTTTTTAAATCGCAGATGCGTGACATCACATGTAGGCTAACGTTGAGTGCAATATTGCAGCACATTTGAGCATGCACATCTAAATACCATGGAGACCTGGCCTTAAAGGGGTTATCCAGGGTCCAAAAATTGCATTGTAGTAATATATTTACGTGAAACTAAGTAACTTACTAATATACTTTAATTAAAAATTCGGTACTAAATGTTGCAGTTCAAACCTCATGAATTATTCAGGAACTGCTGGAGCTTTTCTTCTAATAATGATGACGCTCCGACAAGGCCCCACGTGACTGAGCTCTTGCTTCATGTGCTGTTCGTGAACATGACCGCAAGGGGCTGTCACACTGCCTATTTCTTGAGTCCCGAGCAGAGCATCAGCTCGTGCTTTGCTCGGGACTCCAGCACTGCTCCCGACATCCATATTTGGTCAATTTAGGGGTTTCCTATCGCTGGAGTCCCCGAGCAGAGCATCAGCTGATGCTCTGCCTGGGGACTCCACAACTTCTGCCGACGTCACTGTCAATATATGGACAATGACGTCGGCAGCACTAATGGAGTTTCCGAGTAAAGTATCAGCTGATGCTCTGCTCTGGGACTCCAGTAATGTTGCCGACGTCACTGTCCATATATGGACAGTGACGTGGGCAGAAGTCCTGGAGTCCCCGAGCAAAGCATCAGCTGATGCTCTGCTCCGGGACTCCAGTAGTCTTGCCGACGTCTTTGTCCATATATGAACAGTGACAGTGACGTGGGCAGAAGTTGTGGCGTCCCCAGGCAGAGCATCAGCTGATGCTTTGCTCGGAGACTCCAGTACTACTCTGCCCACGTCATTGTCCATATATGGACAGTTACAATGACGTGGGCAGATGTTGTGGCGTCCCCAGGCAGAGCATCAGCTGATGCTTTGCTCGGGGACGCCAGTACCGCTCTGCCGACTTCATTGTCCATATATGGAAAGTGACGTGGGCAGAAGTCCTAGAGTCCCCAGGCAGAGCATCAGCTCATGCTCTGCTCGAGGACTCCAGTGATAGGAAACCCCTGAATTGACCAAATATGGACGTTGGGAGCAGTGCTGTTGTCCCGAGCAAAGCGCTAGCTGGTGCTCTGCTCGGAACTCAAGCAAGAGGCAATGTGACAGCCACTTGCGGTCATGTCCACGAACAGCACATGAAGCAAGAGCTCAGTCACGTGTGGCCGTGTCGGAGCGTCATCATTATTAGAAAAGCTGCAGCACTTCGTGAATAATTCATGAGGTTTGAAGTGCACCATTTAGTACAGAATTTTTAATTAAAGTATATCAGTAAGTTACTTAGTTTCATATAAATATATTATTGCAATGCAATTTTTGGTCCCCGGATAACCCCTTTAAAGAGGATCTGTCACTAGTTTAGTAATGCCCAATCACCTAGCTAATCTAATAGGCGCTGTCACACTTCTAATGCTAGTGAAAATTGTGTCCAAAACGGTTTATTATTTTAAAAGTTATGAGCTTTTTTCTAAATATGCAAATGAGGCTATATTAGACAAGTGGGTGTCAACACCAGCAATTCTCCTGAGGTGGAGCTGCCTCACAGCCTCTGACGCTGTCCTATCAGCATGAAGCTGCTTCGCACAATGTGAGAGACTGAAGCTGGAGGGAAGGGGGGTCACTTCAAATAGACCTATCTCCGGCTGTGGACCACCTAGAACAGTGGTTCTGGTGGCATATGAAAGATGAGAGTGAAGAGAAAGAGTCACCTCCCATTAGCCCCAAGTATAGCCAAATTAGCATATTTAGAAAAATGCTTATAGCTTTGCAAATAATAAAAGTTTTTGAAAAAAAGATTACACTGTAGTTATCAGCATCATAGCGCCTATTAGATTAGTTAGGAGATAGGGAATTTATAAACTAGTGACAGATCCTCTTTAACAGGTATTGGGGTGTTTCTAATGTCTAACTGAGGTGATCATATGGGCAGTATTTTGGATATGTGATCCCAATGGTTATATGTGGGAAATGCAAGCAGACAATTTTTACCACAATGTAAATGTTTTTCCATGGGATGAATCATTTAATTTGTGGGCAATATTTGTTTTGTGCATGCCACTTTCCTGACAAGTGTTCTGATTTGCAATAAAAATAGGAATGCTCGGTGTATCGGGAGAATATTTTTCTTCTATGGCTAGCTTCACGCTGGGTTACCTCAAACACGCACACATGTTGTCAACCAGTTAGACCAATATCCAAGTTGGTCTGAGCAGGCTCTATACACATGAGATAGCTTGAGGGTATGTTCACACGGCCTATTTACGGACGTAAATAGGGCGTTTTTGCCCCGAATTACGCCCGAAAATAGCGCCTCAATAGCGCTGACAAACATCTGCCCATTGAAAGCAATGGGCAGACGTTTGTCTGTTCACACGAGGCGTATATTTACGCGCCGCTGTCAAATGACAGCGCGTAAATAGACGCCCGTGTAGAAGAAGTGACCTGTCACTTCTTTGGCCGTAATTGGAGCCGCTATTCATTGACTCCAATGAATAGCAGCGCTAATTACGGCCGTAATTGACGCGGCGTTCAAGCGCCTGCACATGCCGGTACGGCTGAAATTACGGGGATGTTTTCAGGCTGAAACATCCCCGTAATTTTAGCCGTTACGGACCCCAGCCGTGTGAACATACCCTGACAAGCATTTGGCCGACAGGCAGCGATTATCTCCCAGGGAAACAAAGAATTGGGCATGTTGAGATCCAACCTGCCAGATTCTTTAAAGAGGCTCTGTCACCAGATTATAAAATCCCTATCTCCTATTGAATGTGATCGGCGCTGCAATGTAGATAACGGCAAAGTTTTTTGTTTTTTTAAAAACGATAATTTTTCCCAAGTTATGAGCAATTTTAGATTTATGCAAATGAGCTTTTCAATGGACAACTGGGCGTGTTTTCTCGTTTTACCAACTGGGCGTGTATTGTGTTTTTACCATCTGGGCGTTGTGAATAGAAGTGTATGACGCTGACAAATCAGCATCATGCACTTCTCATCGTTCCCACCCAGCTTCTTTCACTGCACACACAGCGTGACGTCACCCACAGGTCCTTCAAACTCGGCGTCGGGACGAGAGAAGATACATCGGCTCCAGGCGTCCGAGAGGGTAATATGCTCGTCTCTAGGGAGTTTACTATGCTTACCTGCACACGGTGATGCTGCTGCAGATTCAATTGTACCCTCTCGGACGCCTGGAGCCGATGTGTCTTCTATCATCCGACGCCAAGGTTGAAGGACCTGTGGGTGACCTCATCGTTCCCACCTAGCTTCTTTCACGGCAGACACACAGCGTGACGTCACCCACAGGTCCTTCAACCTTGGCGTCGGACGAGAGAAGACACATAGCAAACTCCCTAGAGATGAGCATATTACTCTCTCGGACGTCTGAAGCCGATGTATCTTCTCTCGTCCGACGCCAAGGTTGAAGGACCTGTGGGTGACGTCACGCTGTGTGTCTGCAGTGAAAGAAGCTGGGTGGGAACGATGAGAAGTGCATGACGCTGATTTGTCAGCGTCATACACTTCTATTCACAACGCCCAGTTGGTAAAACGAGTAAACACGCCCAGTTGGTAAGAACACAATACACGCCCAGTTGGTAAAACGAGTAAACACGCCCAGTTGGTAAAAACACAATACACGCCCAGTTGGTAAAACGAGAAAACACGCCCAGTTGTCCATTGAAGAGCTAATTTGCATAAATCTAAAATTGCTCATAACTTGGGCAAAAATGATCGTTTTTAAAAAAACAAAACTTTGCTGTTATCTACATTGCAACGCCGATCACATTCAATAGGAGATAGGGATTTTATAGTCTGGTGACAGAGCCTCTTTAACCCAACAGCAGGTGCTGAGAGACAGTCCGCCTGCCTCATACACATTAGATCTTCGGCTAATATCGCTGAAATTGGTATGTTCAGCTGCATTTTTAGATATACTGGTCTGGTATGAATAAGGATTCCCTCCTTTGGTCCTCTTTCCTCCTTTCTTTATGTGCCTGTTTTTATATGCTAATATCCCCCTCATGTATTTTAGGGCTGTTAGCTTTTCACAGATTGGTACTAGTACTTTAATTGACTGTTTCAGGTTTAGATGTATGTACGAGGATTTTTTGTACTTTCCTGGAGGGATTTTATTTATCATTGGCTTGTCGTTTTTCCTTATGTTTTACTTTATAATATTTTTGATATACAATAAAGATTTATACCATTTTATATCACTATCGATTTTCCTGCCTGTTTGTTTTGTGTTGGAGTTCATGGTCTGGTATAAATGAAAACCCAGCATTACTAATACATTTACATAGGCCAATGTTGTAGAAGTACTAAACTAAGGACATTTTTACACCGCCCGACATGGGTCGTGTAAACGAGCACCAATCAGCGAGACAGCTCGTTCATCGGTACTCGTTTGCTCCTGTCACAATGGGCTATGTATGGGGACGAGCGCTCATTACTACAATCTCTTGTCCCCATACATTTCTATCATGTCGGAAGCACATCTCCCTGTTTACAGGGAGATGTGCTGCCGACAACGATATTTTGGGTATTTAAAATGGTACAATCATCCGACTAACGAGTGTTTGCTTGTTTACACAGGGCAATTATCGGGAACGAGCATTCTGTGAACTCCTTGTTTGCCCGATAATTGGCCAGTGTTAAAAGGGACCCAACACAAATACTCAGATTGGTACCTAACAGCCACATGTTTCTATACAATGGAGATCTAATTGCACCAGAAGGTTGCCCTGCCCTCTCAGTAAGGTTATTTGGCTAATAAGGTTAGTGGGTCAATGGACTACCCCAGAATGCCCAGGAAAGCACACTCAACATGCACACAAAAGATGAGAAGAATAAAATGATAGGTGGTATTTAGGGTTGGGCAAATCCCAGCACAAAATATCTTCAGGCTATCAATGACGACATGCAAAAACCTGCTTCTACCATGCTAATTCAGGAGTGCTCATTGATTCCTTCATGCAAAAATCCTGACATGATCATTAAAAGTAGAGAATGTTACATCCTGTTAAGCAGATAATCCTTTCTTTTTATGTGGCTTCATGTATAGATGATGCCCTTATTTCACTTTTATTATGAAGAATATTCATTCTTTTATTTTATAGACCTTTTTATAAAATAATTTCTACTTACTCAATAAAATAGTGAGAAAAACTGCTCCTATGGCAATAGCTAGGACTTCTGCGTTAGTTGGTCCAGAGTAGCAAACTGTCCTATCTGTTTCCATCACATCAGTGGTGATGTCAGGAGTTACTGACTGCTTATCAACAAAGTAAAGACTTGGATAGAAACGCGTGTGGTTATTTATTTCGGTCACAGTGATGTTTTCTGCGTTGGTCAGAACATCACTAGTCAGGTCTTTTATAATCCAGGGGCTTTCTGGGCTCTTTGTTGAAAAAATATCATTGTCTTGGGTAGCTGGAGAGTAGGTTTGGTCTACAGACCATGTCAAATTGTTCTCTTCAAAATCTGTAACCAAATCGGATACATTTGATGTGGTTGTTTCCTCCAGTGAACCACTAGTCAAGGTTGGGAGCTTCCCATAGGTTTGGATTTCATAAGCTTCTGTTTGTGTAGTTCTATGAGTGACGGCTTCACCGGTGATCAGCAGCAATATGTCAGCAGCAGCAGAAGTCACAGGGAGGAACCATATAGCAATAGCACCCAATAAGGCTGAAAATGTAAGATCATACAAAATGAATGATAGGAAAAATACATGTTAACACAACAAAAGCCAGACTCTGCTACAGTAACTTAGTGTTATATACCGTTACAGAGTTCTTTCTTTATATTTTAAAAGGGTTGTCTGGCATTAGAAAAGGGGTCTACTTTTTCATCCATAAACAGTACTACTCGAAGTGAATGGTGCAATATCAGACACAGCCCATGGACATTAGTAATGTTGTTTCTAATAGAAAAGAAGGACAACCCCTTTTATTGCAGGGCGGAAGTGCATTTTCTGCAGGGTGCGTAAGTTGAGGTTGACTAGCAACCACACAACGTCTGAGTGACCACTATTTGATTACATGTAGCTGCATGCACAGAAGGTCGCAGAAAGCTCTGGTATGACATGCTCACATTCTATACATTGGTTTTAGTTTTCACTAAACCAAATTACACGCGTAAAATAGCTGTTTGGTGTACTCGGAAATTATGGCCAAGTATGAATGTCCAGCAGCTGTACTAGAGAAAAAGGATCAGCATGTAAAATACATGGCCGATCCCTGTTACCACCCCAAGGAGAAGTCAGGCTGCCCCCATATACATTATGTTTTCATTTACTCAAGTTTCTGGCATTAATTATTGTAAATGTGTCAGGCTGCGAGCGACCCTGCCCCCTTCTGCTAAGCCCTAGTAAGTCGCTAAACTTTTTATAAAAAAACTAGTTTTTTCTGCAGTTGCGACTTTCCTATGGCAGAAAACTGGTAAAGATAGTTTAATAAATTCCCCCCACTATCAATTGACAATGTTCCAAATGTAAGCTGCGCCTGCATATTGCCAGAATCCTGTTGGTATCCTGTTCATTGTGCTCTATGAGATAGATTTAATGATCTTGTACAGTCCCGTCATATCTTTCCCCATGACACAAGTCGCCCCATGGACTGCACCACACTAAGCCACTTGCTTTAACCGGATATTTGGCATTTTTCAGATAATGAAACATTTTTTTAGAAGAATCCCTGATATGCTGGCCCGAGGTTATATGTAAATCTACATCTTTTCACTTCTAAACTGTATACAGAATACTTTCACTGAAAAGCCAATGCGGCAACTTACACACTATTGTGTCTATATTTGTGTCCCCAATTCTATAAATGTTACATATTCTAGTTCTATGAATAAAATAAAACAATGGTTCTGAGTGGGAGACTTGCTTGACGCCGACTACAGAAGCCGAATGCTAGGAAAGGAAAACATCACTTTTTTGTGAACCTGTCAATTGCCCTTTCTTTATATCCCATAACCATTCAGAGTTGACTTTATTTCCATGGGCTGCACAGTCCCCAGATCTTATACAGGCCGTTTACTCTATGGTTGTACCACCATCTACTTTGCATGCTACACATTTCAGAAAACTTGCACAATCCCTTTTTATGGAATATCTATAGCGTGTCTAACAAATTGCCAATTGAGTATATTGTCATTTTCATATTCACTAATAGTTTTAACAACCTTTACATTTTAATCTTGTATTTGACAGATTGTATATTGATTTATTTATCTGTGCATATTTCATATGATAACTGTATACTTGGCTTCAAAACCCAGGATTGGATCCAGTCATGGGAAAGGAGGAAAATGTTTGGGAAGTGTTTTCATGCTACAGTTTTTGCCATTCCCGAAATAGTCACGACACCCATAGAGTCTAGTGAATGGCTTCTATTCTAATTAATAGGAGTTGGGAACAAGACTCTTTAGGGCTCATTCAGACGAGCGTGTTCTGCGCCCGTGTGCATTCCGTTGAGATAACGGACAACACACGGACCCATGAAAGACAATGGGGCTATTCAGACATGCGTAAATTTTCAGGCAGCGTGTGTCCGTTGCGTGAAACTCACTGCATGTCCTATTTTGGTCTGTTCTTGTCGCTCATTGAAGTCTATGGGTGCGTGAAAAACACGGACAGCACACGGACAGCACACGAACGACATCCGTGTGCTGTCCGTCTTTCACATATCAGTTGCTAAAGAAAGGTAGAGAAGTAAAAATAAGAAAAGTCCTTGCAGAGGTGAATCACAGATGTGAAAAACGGATGCTACACACCAAGCACACTGATGGCACACGGACATGAAATACGGTCCTTTTTTTTGCCCACGTAAATCAGACATGCTTGTGTGAATGAAGCTTTAGTCATACTGTTGCCTCTGCGACTGTACCACCCGGTATGCTTCCTGTGTCTCCATACATGATGTCCGAGAACGCAATTCTTATGATACTCTAAGCCTTGTGCACACTACATATGTATTTTAGAGTAAAAAGCATGTTAATGGTCCTTGGACAGAGCCATATATTTCTATGAGGTTATAATTTGACATTGGTTTCCATTAGTTGTCTTGTTTTTTGCTCCTTGGTGGTGCATTGGGCTGCACTAGTTCAGGCTTTTTCCTTGGAATGAATTGTATTACTAATATTTCTTTATGTGAATTGAGAAAAACATCTACTGAAAGAATATATTTCTATCTGTTCCTTCACTTGGGAAACCGGAAAATGAAACCACATGGAATAGATTGTGAAAAATGAGTGTTGATATTTGTTTCCAAATGTGGTACTGAAGGGTAACGGCTGCAACGACAGATCAAAGCAGATAGAAAGCTGATAAATGAAAATGAACCAGAGTAGTCTGCACATGCCTTACTTTGTAGAGCGCTAAGGACCATGTTAGCGCTATATAAATCCGTAATAAGCTGTTCACATAAATGAGCTAATCTTTGCCGCCATTTATAGTATGGGACAAATAAAATGTGACTCCTGCATATTGTTATATCACTGAAGTTATGTGTATGATGAGTCAAATGTAACAAAAGGATATAACATATTAGTCCGCTTTCTGTTTGAGCAAAGTATTCACTCCAGTATGTGTGACATGCATGAGGTGCTGGTAGTTACACAATCACAGGCTTAGTTAATGTGTGAGATAAGGAGAATTTGATGACTAGAGCTCTGGCCATACTCTACAACGTCTGATTTATAAGGCTCAGCTCTCCTTGTAAGGGTATGTGCACACACACTAATTACGTCCGTAATTGACGGACGTATTTCGGCCGCAAGTACCGGACCGAACACAGTGCAGGGAGCCGGGCTCCTAGCATCATACTTATGTACGATGCTAGGTGTCCCTGCCTCTGAGTGGAACTACTGTCCCGTACTGAAAACATGATTACAGTACGGGACAGTTGTCCTGCAGAGAGGCAGGGACTCCTAGCATCGTACATAACTATGATGCTAGGAGCCCGGCTCCCTGCACTGTGTTCGGTCCGGTACTTGCGGCCGAAATACGTCCGTCCATTACGGACGTAATTAGTGTGTGTGCACATACCCTAACAGTAGTCAGTTTGTAGTTTGACCTCCTTGGCCATAGACCTAAAGACAGTGATCAGATGTTCTACTTATCCCCTTTCTATGAAGGGAGATACGTGGCTGCCAGATACTTCTGGCATTGCTTATCTAGACCCCATGCACATGACTGTATTTTTTCCCTCCCGTAAATACGGGTCCTTTGTCACACGTTTTTAACCCGTATTTACAGACACGTGCCCGTACATACGGGTCTGTTGTCACCCGTATTCCACTCGTATTTACGGACCTGTCTTCTCTGCTTCTCTTTATTCATAAATTCAAATCCGGCATGAGCCTGCAGACAGGGAAATACCCTGACATCGCCTAGCAATGCTCCCGTAATTACGGGTGCACACACGTAGCCACCCGTAATTACGGGAGCCCCATAGACTTCTATGGGCTTGTCCGTGCCGTAATCACGGCCTGTAATAGGACATGTTCTATATTTTTCAACGGCCCGGGCACCATCCCGTAAGCAAACGAGAAGGTACCCGTGGCTAATAGAAGTCTATGGGCCCGTAATTACGGGTGGTTTGACGGTCGTGTGCATGGGGCCCAGACTATCCTCCTGTACATGAGTTTGTGGACTGATTCTGCCCAAACAAACAAATCCTTAGGTGTTAACATAAAATTATTGCCCCCACTTACACAAGCACGACTAAAATTAGGGTCCTCTAACACAGCCCGACACAGGCCGTGTAAGCGAGCGCTGATCAACGAGACATCTCGTTGATCGGCGGTCGTTTGCTCCTTTCACAAATAGCTATGTATGGGGACGAGCGCTCATTACTACGATCGTTCGTCTGCATACATTTCCATCATGTTGGCAGCGCATTTGCTGCCGACAATAATATTTTCGATACATTCAGCCGATAAACGAGTGTGTTGCCTCTTTCATCGGCTGATCGTTGCCCTGTTTCTGATAATTTTGTCTGTCTCTGTGAACGCTCGTATGCCCGATAATTGGCCCGTGCAAAAGCGCCTTTACCCTGAAGGGGTTTGATGGTGTTGTGTTGACGGTGCTTTGCAGCCAAGTCAAGCTCTTTTACATTATACATGGAAATTTTGTTTTCTTTTTGTGGACCTCATATTGAGCATGGGGGTATTGCCATGCTGGACTAGTCTTCCCCAAATTTCAACCAGTAATATGAAAGCAAACAATAACCTTTAATGTCATTGTATGTAGCATTTTTCTTTACTAAAATACTGTATATAGAGCTAACCCAACCGATGAAATACAGCCCTATACCATAAATCGTAGAAGGCCACTAAAACAGTAGTAGGAAGTCTATGTTAAAGAGGCTCTGTCACCAGATTGTGCAACCCCTATCTGCTATTGCAGCAGATAGGCGCTGCAATGTAGATTACAGTAACGTTTTTATTTTTAAAAAACGAGCATTTTTGGCCAAGTTATGACCATTTTCGTATTTATGCAAATGAGGCTTGCAAAAGTACAACGTCGATGTAGCTACTTACCTGCAAACGCCGATGCTGCTGCAGAATCAACTGTAGCCTCTGGTGCCGACACGATGCAGGACCTGTGAGTGACGTCACAGATCTGCACTGCCAGAAGCTGGGCGTTGTGAAGAGAAGTGGATGATACTTCTCTTCAGAAAGCCCAGCTAGTAAAAGTAGTAAACACGCGCCGATGTACGCACATAATACACGCCCAGTTGTACTTTTACTTTTCAACACGCCCAGTTGTACTTTTACTTTTCAACACGCCCAGTTGTACTTTTGCAAGCCTCATTTGCATAAATACGAAAATGGTCATAACTTGGCCAAAAATGCTCGTTTTTTAAAAATAAAAACGTTACTGTAATCTACATTGCAGCGCCTATCTGCTGCAATAGCAGATAGGGGTTGCACAATCTGGTGACAGAGCCTCTTTAACAGTTGCTGATATTATTTACACATATGTAAATGTTTTGGTACACTGGGTGCGTGAGATAAACAGACAACCAGCAGAATTGTGAATACAGCTCCGGTATATAATACAGGCCACAACTCAATACAAAATAAGTAATAATATGTATTTACAAAATTACTCAACTTTTTATGTAGATTAATGGCATATCTATAGAAAAACTGTGAAATTGTGTTCAGAAGTTTACATACTCTTTTTAATAGTACGGTCAAAGTAGGGAGGTAGTCCCCATACCTTGATGCACTATTATTACAGGAATGTGATCATGCCTGCGTTGCCAGCAATACACAGCTGCACTCCTGCTGCAGCTTTCTAGGCACTCAGCCTCCTATACAGTGGATAGAAATCCTGCGGAATTTCTCTTTGGAATTTTCACAGCGTTTTCTCAAGATAAATTTGAGATGCTGCAGATTGAGAATCCGCACGGCAGGTCAATTTTCGTACGTGTTGTCTGCTGATTTTTTTCACAGTATGTGGTAGACATTTGGTAGAATCTCATCCGCTTTGCTGCTACTGTAATACGCTGCAGAATTTCCGCAGAATTTCCATCCTATGTGCAGGAGGCTTTAAAGGGTCTACCTACCGGGATCGGCATGTGTTTGGTAAGTGTAACCAGTACCATAAATATACATACTCTTGGATTAAAAAAACACATTAAAAATTTGCGCGGGTTTTTAGGGCCTTGCACCCTAAAGAATATAATCTTTACCTTACTAATAAACTAATTTTTTTCCCCCTTTTTTCGGTAGCCAGTTATCCGATTTAGCGTCTATATTACTGCCGCGAAACCTGGACCCCCTGCGGTCTCCAGCACTTGGCATACTAGTCAATGAATTAGAAACTACCAAGAAAGAATGATCGACTAAGGCACATGAAAATACAAAGAATATACAAATTTTATTAAATAAAGACATTGAACAAGTTAAAAATGGAAAGGAGGATAAGTCACACAATAAAAAAAGACGTCAAATCAATCATGAACCAGGTATGGTTGTTTTCTCAGCGTGTTATAGGTGAGCGTAATAATGCGGCAGCAAAAAGATGAATAGAGTCAAGCCAGATTGTAGAAAAGAGCTCAAACTAAACTAGAATGGATATATGGCTGTATCTAGTAAAATGGTGGCGGTTCCTAGGTAAGTAGGAACATGATATACACCGCAACCAATTTACAAAAAGTGTGAGAGAATATAAAGAGCCAGTTACAAATGCAGTTAAAGAATGACAAGGTTCAATGCAGGCTGCTACAAAGAGACAGAGATTTGTTTGGACATACCAGTGGACATTGTAAATGTGGATGAGACGTCTGCACCCGACGCGCGTTTCGGCACCTGCCTTCGTCCGGGACGACCTCTTTTCTACAATCTGGCTTGACTCTATTCATCTTTTTGCTGCCGCATTATTACGCTCACCTATAACACGCTGAGAAAACAACCATAACTTGTTCAATGTCTTTATTTAATAAAATTTGTATATTCTTTGTATTTTCATGTGCCTTAGTTGATCATTCTTTCTTGGTAGTCTCTCATATCAATCATTGATCAATGCACCAAGTAAATCTTGGTCAATACCCAGGATACAATATTGTGCCGTTTACACAGCTAGTAATGGTGTTCTACAGTTCAATGGTGACCTTTTAAGCACTACTTATATTGTATTCCTTTTCGTTGGTATTTTTTTGGTTTATAGTCAATGAATTAGAATATCATCAAAAAGTAAATTTATTTCAGTAATTCAAAAAGTGAAACGCATATATTATATAGATTCATTACACACAGAGTGATCTATTTCCAGCAGTTTTTTATTTTAATGTTGATGAGTATGGCTAACCGTTAATGAAAACCCCAAATTTAGTGTCTCAGAATATTATATAAGCCCAATTTCAAAAATGATTTTTAGTACCGAAATGTTGGCCTAATGAAAAGTATGTACAGTATATGCCCTCCATACTTGGTCAGGGCTCCTTTTGCATGAATTACTGCATCAATGCGGCGTGGCATGGAGGCGATCAGCCTGTGGCACTGCTGAGGTGTTATGGAAGCCTAGGTTGCTTTGATAGCGGCCTTCAGCTGGTCTGCATTGTTGGGTCTGGTGTCTCATCTTCCTCTTGACAATACCCTATAGATTCTCTATGGGGTTCAGGTCAGGCGAGTTTGCGGGCCAATCAAGCAGAGTGATACTGTGGTTATTACACCAGGTATTGGTACTTTTGTCAGTGTGGGCAGGTGCCAAGTTCTGCTGGAAAATGAAATCAGCATCTCCATAAAGCTTGTCAGCAGAGGGAAGCATGAAGTGCTCTAGAATCTCCTGGTAAACACCTGCGCTGACTCTGGACTTGATATAACACAGTGGACCAACACTGCTGCTCAGTGGTCCAAAGTCCTGTTTTCAGATGAAAGTAAATTTTGCATTTCATTTGGAAATCAAGGTCCCAGAGTCTGGAGGAAGAGTGGAGAGGCATCAATGCAAGTTCCTTGCAGTCCAGAGTGAAGTTTCCACAGTCAGTCATGGTTTGGGGAGCCATGTCATCTGCTGGTGTTGGTCCACTGTGTTATATCAAGTCCAGAGACAACACAGCCGTCTACCGGGAAATTTTAGAGATTATATAATATTCTAAGACACATTTTGGGTTTTCATTCACTGTAAGGCTGGGTTCACACGAGCATGTTCGGTCCGTAATGGACAGACGTATTTCGGCCGCAAGTCCCGGACCGAACTCAGTGCAGGGAGCCGGGCTCCTAGCATCATAGTTATGTACGACACTAGGAGTCTCTGCCTCTCCGTGGAACTACTGTCCTCTACTGAAAACATGATTACTCCTAGCGTCGTACATAACTATGATGCTAGGAGCCCGGCTCCCTGCACTGTGTTCGGTCCGGAACTTGCGGCCGAAATACGTCCGTCCATTACGGATGTGCTCGTGTGATTCCAGCCTTAGCCGTAATCCTCAACATTAAAAGAAAAAAATTCTGGAAATAGATCACTCTGTGTGTAATGAATCTATAGAATATATGAGTTTCACTTTTTGAATTGAATTACTGAAGTAAATTTACTTTTTGATGATATTGTAACTCATTGAGAAGGACTAGTAAGAACACAGAAGGAAGTCAGAGCATGGAGCTTTAATACATAGCAAGCAGGCAGCAATGACAGCGCTACTGCCTGCCCCGAAGGAAACTAGTGCAAAAACCTCATACCACAGACCAACAAAATATGGGTTCTATGGAGGGCTGAGGTCTCACTGCTGTGGTGAGACATCGGCCCGCGATGAACAGCTTCAGATATAGTCACAGAACATGCTGACAAAAACTTATTTTGCCAAAACCACTTCTCAGCTTGATAGTATTTTACTATAGCTAGATAATACTGACAAATACAAACAGTGAAGATTAGCTGTATGCATCACGAGAGCTGGAGTTACCACATTATGCTCCAGTATGCTACGGACATGGAGACTGGGCACATTTCTGCTTCAGCGTACAATTGCAATTTTCTTCGCAGTAATAGTTCTTTGCCACGGCTAGTAGCCGGTTCTCCGTGTTACCTACGTACAGGTAATATATTGGTTATGCACCCAGGGAGCTGTTGGGCAGCAGCAAGGCTATGCAAATTCTAACCTAAGCAATAATGGCTACAGGACAAGATGAGGTAACATGTGGCGTTATACGACGAGGCTGCAATGTTTTGGGTAATTATCAATATATAATTGATATAATGCCAGGTGTAAATAGTTTTCCTGGCACCGTATTTGAATTGATACCCCTCCAGCCTGCCCCCACCTTCACATAAATGACTGCAGCTCACAGAGGGGGAGGTTTAGTGACAATGTTCCTGGACTGCATATGGTGGTCTGCATCTGTCTGGAGATCTGTGACCTCTTCACTATTTATCAGGGCAAAAGGGAGGAGGAAGGGGGCAGCTATAATGGGGAAAGTGTTTTACTTTGTCAGTCACTTTGCTCTTCCCTCCAACAATCCCATAAATAAATCCCAACCTCCCTGCTATATGGACATTTATATGTTTATCATTACCTATAAAAGACAAGGACGCAGAATGTTTTTTTTGTTTTGTTTTTTAAAAGCCAAAAACGTAGTTTATACTAATTAATGGACCACATTGCACAATATGGTATTATTGTGATATAGCGTCTAAAAATAAATAACTCTGCACATAAAAAAATACTATATTATACTGTTTATATGTATGTCTAAAATATATATTAGTATGTAGCAAGTATTGTGGTAAATCTATAATAGTGAACCGAGAACTGACCTGCCAGCAGTAGGACTCCCAGTCCATATTTACTTCTCATTTCCACATTGGTCGTCTTGTAGCAGAGGTGTCGGAAGGCAGGATATTTATTGGAAGGCAAACAGAGCTCTTACCTTCTGCCGCCTCCAAATATAGAGTAAGGTACAGGGTGCAAGTGAATGGAACTAGACGTCTCCTCCTCCTCCTCCTCCTCCTCCTCCTCCCAGACTCTGGAGGCCGAATTTTTCTTAAGGAAAGGGGAATGTGCTTTCTTTGTTGGGGGAGAAAGCCTCTTTTATCACGTCCCCAGCTGTGTGTAAATAAACAGTCAGATAAGACCCAGTGACTGGCTCATTTAGGAGGAATTTTTTTCCCCTTATTTTTTTTTTTCTGTACATTTTGCTGTAAAGAATATTATAAAACCAATCATTTAATTTCTCTACTTATATTTTCCTCAGAAGGTGTTCTGTACGATCCAAAGATGTCCAATTATAAACATTTTTAGTGACCATTTTGTGATTGTCAATTAGTTAAAAATAAATAAATACATTTCGGCGTCGTTCAGTAGGCAGCTCAGATGATCGTCCTGTTAATGATTTATCAATTTATTTGTCTGACTGTAAGGGCTTGTCCACACGTAACGGATTGCTGCAGAAAATTTCCACAGCATTTACGCATCAACTGGCAGACAATCCAATGCGGAATTCCTGCACCATTTCATGCGTATTTTACTGCAGAAAATAGTGCAGATTTTTATTGTGTTTTTTTGGGGCATTTTTTTAAGGACCCTGTGATGGGGATATTTCTTCTTCCTGTGATGTCATTTCCTACCCCTGTAAGAAATTCTGCAGCATTTCTGTAGCAATCTACGCAATACATCAGAAAAACGCAGGAAATCAGTCCACTTTCCGCAGAAATAATTGACATGCTGTGGAACTAAAATTACGCACCGAAAGTGAATTTCTGGAATTAATTTTTCCACGAATGGATGAAATTTGTTCACACCCACTTTTCTGCTATTGTATTCCTCTGCTTATATTCTGTCCGCAATTCCGGACGGAAAATACGCAGCAATTCCATTACATGTGGAGAAGCCCTAATAGTGAAGGGTTTGGCATCCACAGATAGCAATACATTCATTCCTCATGCTGCATGTGATGCTGGATTCGTCTTGCCTAGACAGAGGTTTGCCTCCATTCCACTGTCTGATATGTGACGATCATCTGAGCTCCCACAATGCACTTCTCTTTAGTGACAAGAGTCCAGCAGGATTCAGAATTTACTTGTCAGTCGGTTGGCCGCTAATAAAACGTCATGCACGCTGCCTCTCCATACAAACTCTGTGGCAGTTACAGAAACAGCCGAGCGCTGCCCTTGCCTGTTTTCATAGTTCCCATAGATTTTGAGTAGAGCTGCAGCGCACATGCTTGACCGCCACACAAAACACGCTCCTCACTGCCTGGGTCCCAGCGATCTAACATTTATTCCTTATCCACAGCTGCTGTTTGTTGTGGGAAAATCCCTTTACGCTGGATACGGTCTATGCTGATACTATGCAATTTAGTCATTTGAAGCCACACACACTGACGTATGTGTACAACTTTTGCTGAGAACTTGTAATGAGGTAATAAACAGTTTCTGCCTCTTGTGACAGTGATGCTCGCAGGTTTCTGACATTTCACAGTGGCGTGTCACCATGCCAGATTGGAAGACCCAAACTAGTCCTAAAAATCAGCTTAGATCAAAGTGGTCTGTAGTTATGGCTGCAATAATGTGTATGGGGTGCCGGTGTTTGGGTCTTCTCACAGTAGATATAAATGTTGAGGTAAAGGAAGAGCCTCCAGCAGGAGATAAGCCGCTGAGAGCGATATCTAGCCACACTTGGCCATTCATGAATGTTTATGGGGGATCAGGAGAAATATCTGTCAGCAGACAGCTATCTCGTATCTCGTGTATATATAGTCGGCTTCGTTCACATCTGCGTCAGGGCTCCGTCCTGACATTCCGTCTGAGCTTTCCTTCGGAAAGGAGCCCAGATTGACACAAACGCAAACCATAGGTTTCTGTTTTCATCACCGTTGATTTCAATGGTGACGGATCCGGTGCCAATGGTTTCCGTTTGTCTCAGGTTGTGCAAGGATTACGTAGTTTTAGTCGACTACGCTATTGGTTCCGTCAAAATGACAGAACCATTGCACAACGGAGACAAACGAAAACCATTGGCACCGGATCTGCCACCATTGTAATCAATGGTGATGAAAACGGAAACCTATGGTTTGCCTTTTTTTCAGTCAGGGTCCCGTTCTGCTGGGAAGCTCCGATGGAATGTCAGAACGGGACACTGACGCAGATGTGAATGAAGCCTTAGTCTAGTTTAGCTAAGTTTACTCTAACCAGTATTTGTACCAGGGAGGGCTGGCAACTTTAAGGTGCTATTTTACGGCCTGATGAGGGCCGTGTAAACGAGCGCCGATCAGTGCGACAGCTCGTTGATCTGCGTTCGTTTGCTCCTTTCACAAGGATCTAGTATGGGGACGAGCGCTCATTACTCCGATCGCTCATCCCCATACATTTCTATCATGTCGGCAGCTGTTTACACAGGGAGATGTGCTGCCGACAACGATAAAAGTTTCTGTATTTAAAACGATGCGATCAGCCGATGAACGGTGTTTGCTCGTTCATCGGCTGATCGTTGCCCTGTTTACACTGGGCAATTATCGGGAACGAGAGTTCTGTAAACACTCGTTTGCCCGATAATTGGCCCATGTAAAAGAGCCTTTAGGCTAGTATGACAGTGACTTGTGATGCACGGTTGTACCCAGTAGTCCTGTCATGTGTAGGTCAATTACTTTCATTCAGCTTCAGCTGGCAGAAGTTGCATTTGTCTGCAACTTTTGTGCAATGTGGCGATGTAGTGTGACATCTTTATCCCAAGGCAGTATCTTAAAATTTCCATTGACATGAAGTCATTGTATGGCTCTAGCCACACTTAAAATTACATAATTTAAAATTGAAATCCTAATTGGTCTGGCCGTGAAAAAGTCACAGTTAGGGGGTAATGCACACAACAGAACCATATACACAGAGCCTGTATGACAGTGAACAAAGGATGTAAAGCCTCCCTGTGCAGCTGTACAGGCTCTAGCGGGCGCCAAATGTTCAAGGCTTCTAGGGAGGAAAACCTCCTTACATATGGAGCATGCACACAATTTATTTTACTATAAAAATAGATGTTTGAAAGCAGAGGAATACAAAGGTACAGTATGGGCCTCGTGCACCTCTATTGAAGCCCTATTATGGCTCTGTAGACAATGGAACTGTAATACGGCTCTGTGCATAAGCTCTTACGCCTAGTCCAGATGGCCATATTAAAAGCTGCAATACAGTTACATACAGTAATTGAAAATAGACCCTGATCCATTAAAGTGACTCTCCAGTCTCAGGACAAAATTATAAATATGATGGGGTCTATGAACTTATATTACCTGGTGCCCTCCAGTTGCACCCCTCTGCCGCGGATCTTCCATTTTAGGGTTCCCTCTGGCCTTTCTCAAAATGGCCACGGTGCTTTTCAGACTTAGTCTAAGACACTCCCTCTGTTCACGGATTGGACAGAACTGTTCACGTGAGCAGCTCTGGCAAATCTGAGAACAGTGGGAGCGTCTCAGACTCATAGTCTAAGAAGCACTGCAGCCATTTTGGGACAGCACAGAGGAGACTCCAAAGTGGTGGATCCATGGCAGATGGGTATAACTGGAGGGCACCAGGTAATATTACTTAACATACCCCATCATATTTAAAATGTTGTCCTGGGACCGGACGGTGACTTTAAAGGTAATGTGTCGCTAGAAAAACATTTTTTTTTTTTTTTAGTTAAACAGTTTGTGTATAGGTGATTAGAATAATGTCTAATTTTTTTTTTTTTTCACGACTCAGGAAATATTATAAATTAGATTCTAATTTATAATAATTCCCAGCGCTGGTCACTAGATGGAGCAATTCCCAAAATTGCAGCATTGCATGTGGTAAAGCAACCACATTGCTTTATGCTGCAAAATTTGAGAAAACTCACTCGCTCTAGTGAGCTCTCAGAACCCCCCCTCCTTTATCTTGGCTAGTGCCGGGAGAAACGAGGGGATTGAACGGTCAAACCTCCTACACTATGTGTCGCCATTTTTTGAGCTAACACACAGTGTAGTAGGTTAACATACAGTAGTAAACACACACTAAAACACGAACATACATAGAAATAACTTACCTGCTCCTGCCGCCGCCGCTCCCTCCGGTCCGTCCGCTCCGTCTGCTACCGCCGCTCCAAGTGCACAAGTCCGGAAGCCGCGACCGGAAGTAGTAATCTTACTGTCCGGCCGCGACTTTCGGTCCACAGGAAAATGGCGCCAGACGTCGCACAGTTCAACTTGGACTGTGTGGGAGCGGCGCATGCTCCGTTCCCACACAGACGGCGTACAGCATAGTGGATGGAACGGGCCCCCATAGGGAAGAAAAAGTGAAAAAATAAAAAAAAGTAAAACACAAACACACAAATTAATTAAAAAATGTTTAATAACACACTAAAGTCAAATTGATGTAAAAAATTTTTTTTTCGTGACACTGGTCCTTTAAGTACAACCTATAATGTCTGTGATGATGGAGAAATCTTCTGTCTTCTGGACATAGAGGATGCCCCCTTGTCGTGCTTCCAGTCCTAGGTGTAACAATATATCTTTAGACGGATCTCTGTATGGTCCTGGACTCTGCGTTGTTGTACTGAACTGAATTTAGATCCCCGTACAATAGGTTTATACGGTAATCTTAACCCCTTCCCTCTTTGGCCACTTTTGACCTTCCTGACAGAGCCTCATTTTTCAAATCTGACATGTTTCACTTTATGTGGTAATAACTTCGGAATGCTTTCACCTATCCAAGCGATTCTGAGATTGTTTTCTCGTGACACATTGGACTTTAAGTTACTGGCAAAATTTGCTCAATATGTTCAGTATTTAATTGTGAAAAACACCAAAATTTAGTGAAAAATTGCAAAAATTTGCATTTTTCTCAATTTAAATGTATCTGCTTGTAAGACAGGCAGTTATACCACACAAAGTTGTTCCTAATTAACATCCCCCATATGTCTACTTTAAATTGGCATCATTTTTTGAACATCCTTTTATTTTTCTAGGACGTTAGAAGGCTTTCAACTTTAACAGCAATTTCTCACATTTTCAAGAAAATTTCAAAAGGCTATTTTTACAGGGGCCAGTTCAGTTGCGAAGTGGCTTTGAGGGCCTTATATATTAGAAACCCCCAAAAAGTCACCCCATTTTAAAAACTTCACCCCTCAAAGTATTCAAAACAGCATTTAGAAAATGTCTTAACCCTTTAGACATTTCACAGGAATTAAAGCAGAGAGTAGAGTAGAGTAGAAATTTACAAATTTCATATTTTTTTGCAGAAATAAATTTGTAATAACATTTTTTTTTATAACACAGAAGGTTTTACCAGAGAAATGCAACTCAATATTTATTGCCCAGGTTCTGCAGTGTTTGGAAATATCCCACATGTGGCCGTAGCGTGCTAATGAAATGAAGCACCGGCCTCAGAAGCAAAGGACTACCTAGAGGATTTTGGGGCCTTATTTTTATTAGAATATATTTTAGGCACCAGGTCAGGTTTGAAGGGCTCTTGCAGTGCCAAAACAGTGAAAATCCCCAAAAAGTGACCCCATTTGGGAAACTACACCCCTCAAGGAAATTATCTAGGGGTATAGTGAGCGCTTTGACCCCACAGTTTTTTTGCAGAAACTATTGGAAGTAGGCCCTGAAAATAAAAAATCTAAATTTTTTTCAAAGAAAATGTAGGTTTAGCTAATTTTTTCTCATTTCCACAAGGACTGAAGGAGAAAAAGCATGTAAAATTTGTAAAGCAATTTCTCCCAACTAAAACAATACCCCACATGTAATAACCGGCTGTTTGGACACACGGCAGGGCTTAGAAGGGAAAGAGCGCTATTTGGCTTTTGGAGATCACATTTAGCAGGAATGGTTTGCAGAGGCCATGTCACATTTGCAAAGCTCCTGAGGGGACAAAACAATGAAAACGCCCAAAAAGTGACTCCATTTAGGAAACTGCACCTCTTGAGGAATTCATCTAGGGGTGCAGTAAGCATTTTGACCCCACAGATGTTTCATAGAATTTATTAGAATTGGGCAGTGAAAATTAAAACAATCCTTTTTCTTCAATAAGACGTAGCTTTAGCACAACATTTTTCATTTTCTCAACAAATAAAGGAAAAAAAGAACCCAACATTTGTAAAGCAATTTCTCCCGAGTACGGCAATACCCCATATGTGGTCATAAACTGCTGTTTGGGCACACGGCAGGGCTCAGAAGGGAAGGAGCGCCATTTGGAGTGCAGATGTTGCTGGATTGGTTTCTGGGCGCCTGTAGGCCCAAAACAGTGGAAAACCCCCAGAAGTGACCCAATTTTGCAAACTACACCCCTCAATGCATTTACCTAGGGGTGTAGTAAGCATTTTAACCCTGCAGGTGTTTTGTAGAAATTAGTGTGCACACGATGTCGCTTTCGATTGCTGCATCTAAGTGGTTAATGGCAGGGATCGGAGCTAGCTCCAGTTCCTGCCGTTATAGGTGGATGTCAGCTGCAACATACAGCTGTATTCCACCGCTGATGACGCCGGATCAGCTCCTGAGCCGGCGCCATCTTGCCGGCGACTACGGAAGCCGATCAGGCTCCGCCGCCGGGCGGATCTTGACCGGCTTCCGTGCTAGGCAGACCGGGAGGCCAGTATTAGGCCTCTGGTTGCCATTGCAGCCACCGGAACCCCCGGCAATTTCATTGCTGGGGTTCCGATGAGCTGCAAACAGCTTAAATGTAGCGATCACGTTTGAACGCTGCATTGAAGGGGTTAATGGCGGGGATCGAAGCTAATTTCGGTCCCCGCCATTACAGCCGGATGTCAGCTGTAAGATGCAGCTGAGATCCGGCGATGATGGCACCGGCTCAGCTTCTGAGCTGGTGCCAAACATTTGGCGTAAGTATACGACATTTTGCGGGAAGCACTGGCTTTCCATGTCGTATACTTACGACAAATGTCGGGAAGGGGTTAATTTGGTTCATTTGTAAGTGTTTACCTTATAGATCATACCGTGACTTTTAGTTGGCCAAATATGTTTAGACATAAATAGAAAGTGAGAAAAAAAACCCTCTAAAGACTATGGGGGAGATTAATAATGGCTTAAATTTAGCCTAAATTTAGAGGTGCTAGGCTGAAGATGCGCCAAATTTTTCAATGACGTGCAAACAGTTTGATAGATTTGGTTCATGTTAGACTCCTTTCCACCACCTATTTAGGTGATAAGCTTTAGACTATTTTTCTTCGCCATAAACGGGTGCACGCAAGTGTTTAATCCGGTGCATTTCATGACTCAACAAATCCAGGACCTTATTCTCTGGGCTTATTCAGACGAACGTAATATACGTCCTTGCAACAAACGTGGTTTTCACGTGTCTCACGCGGACCTATATTAGTCTATGGGGTCGTGCAGACAGTCTGTGATTTTTGCGCAGCATGAGTCCGCTGCGTAAAACTCAGGACATGTCCGTTCTTTGTGCTTATTTCGCGCATCACGCACCCATTGAAGTCAATGGGTGCGTGAAAATCACGCGCACCCCACGGAAGCACTTCCGAGGGATGCACGTGATTCGCGCAACAGCAGTAAAAGTATGAATGAAAACAGAAAAGCACCACGTGCTTTTCTGTTTACAAACATACAGAGTGTCATAATGATGGCGGCTGCGCGAAAATCACACAGCCACGCATCATACGGGGATGACACACGGAGCTGTTAAGTGCCTTTTGCGTGCGCAAAACGTTGCGTTTTTTGCACGTGCAAAACGCACACGCTCGTGTGAATCCGGCCTCAGTACGTGTTCCAAGATGGCAAGCATCTCGTGAATCAAGGTTCTTTCTGGTGCACGCAATAATAAAATTGGCCAACGATATATAAGTCAAGAGGATAGGTGCATGAAACGCCGGAACTGAGGTGCAAAGACAATTAAAAATCTGAGCCTGTCTGCTGTGTTTAGCGTTACTGCTTTGTATACTCTACACTAGTAATATAACAAAACGCTATGGTATAACTCTAAGGGTATGTTCACACGCAGTGTTTTCAGTCAAATTCGGGCGATACGCCTCGAATTATGCCTGAAAAAACGACCCTAATATGCCTACAAACATCTGCCCATTGCTTTCAATGGGTTTTACGGTGTTCTGTTTCCACGAGCCTTACTTTTATGCATCGCTGTCAAAATACGGCGCTTAAAAAGACGCCTGCGAAAAAGAAGTGCATGTCCATTGAAAAACGGCTCAAAAAATGGCTGTAAAATATGCCGCGAAAAACGCGAGTTGCTACAAAAAAGTCTGAAAATCAGGAGATGTTTTCCCTTGAAAACAGCTCCGTATTTTCAGACGTTTTTGAGTTTGCGTGTGAACATACCCTTATAGGCAGAACTTTTCAGGTGCTGATAGATTTCCAGGCACTGGACTCGTCAGTACACACTGGATAAATAGTTGTCCTGTAAGTGAATGAAAGTGCAGAGTACAGGAGTACGTGGCTAGACTATGTGGATTTATTTGTTCCATATAGGTAAGGTCATTTAAAATGGGCAATTTTTAACTAGTGCAGATCATCTATAGAATCACATTTGTCATACGGTGCATTACACAGATGTAACTAACCATTAAGATAATGGAATGGAAACATTTCCTACATAGCTTATCTGTGCAGCTAGTGTAAATCGCCACAGCACTCCCCATGCCATCCGATTTCGTTTTCTACCCCACTACTATAGGGTCTAAAGGCTGGTTTATACAGGCAGATTTCTGCCCATAATAACCGCTATTACAAAAAGTTGATCAGCGCTAATTTAAAGGCCCTTTCACACGGGCTGATGCAAGCTATATGGGGATGAACGATCTTTGATACAAATGTTCAGTCCCCATACAGTTTGCACATTGTCGGCAGCACATCCCCTGATGTGCTGTGGACAATGATTTTATAGGCCACAAAAAATATGTGATCCGCTAATCACTGAAATGTTTATCCAGGGCAATGATCGGGAACGAGCGTTCATACGAATGCTCATTCGCCCTATCATTGGCCATGGTTATTGGGCTTTAAGACAGATGGTTATCATACTAGGTTCTCATAATATTTGCCAGTACCAGCTTTTCAGGCTTGACATAAAATTGGACAGTTGAGAACCACTATAAGGCCAGGCTCATACTTAGGGTATGTGCACACACAAACTGAAAAACATCTGAAAATACGGAGCGGTTTTCAAGGGACTCGTGATTTTCGAAGCGTTTTTACGGCCGTTTTTGGAGCTGTTTTTCTATAGAATCTAAGGAAAAACAACTCCAAAAACGGCTGAAGTGACAGGCACTTCTTTTTCGCGGCTGTTTTGAAAAACTGTAGAGTGAAAAACACCCCGTCAGAACAGAACGCTGTTTTCCCATTCAAATCAATGGACAGATGTTTGGAGGCGTTCTGCTTCCAATTTTTCGCCCGTTTTTCGGGCAAAAAAACGGGCAAAAAATAAGCCGTGTGAACATACCCTTACTGTTGTAATGTGGCTTTCACCTAAGTGAAAAAATGCATTTTAGTACATGGTGTTTTGTTGTGTTTTTTTTTTATTCCTTAAAAAAGACAAAATATAGCAAGACTGTACCCTTGGCAAATCTGCCCTATGGGTTAGTTTCACAATGTGTCTCTTCTGTTTGAAAAAGACTCCTATCGTGGATGTCCTGCTCCTGAGACATTTTATGAAGCTGCTAACGACACCTAAGGCTGGGTTCACACTGCGGTTTTCCCCTACATTTTAAGTGCACATCGGACAAGCTCCCGATGTACACTCTTCGGGTATGTTCACACGGCTTATTTATGAAAAACGACCGAAAAATCGGAAGCAACGGGCCGTTTTTTTTAAGCGGCTGTTTTGAAAAACGGCAGCGTAAAAAAATGGGCGCGAAAAAGAAGTGCATGTCAGTTCTTCAACCGTTTTTTAAGCCGTTTTTCCATAGACTCTATAGAAAAACAGATCCAAAAACGGCTGTAAAAGATGCTGTGAAAAACGCGAGTAGCTTAAAAACCGTCTGAAAATCAGGAGCTGTTTTCCCTTGAGTATGTGTGCACGTACCCTTAGAAACAAACTCGCTGAGCTAGGCTTTTTCCGTAACTTCCATAGAAGTGAATGGGAGTTGCAGAAACAGCATAGCACGGCGAGCTACTCGGTTTCCGTAGCTACAGAGTTACGGAAATAGCATCGCCATGCTATGCTGTTTCAGTAACTCCCAGTCACCAGCATTTCACCTATTGGTAACTCTCTCGAGTAACCAATCACTATAAAACAATCCATTGGCTACTGTCACTTTCCCAGTGTTAGAATTTGTTACCGTAACGTCACTTCTCAGGCTCATGTAATTCCTGATAATCTTAAAGAGGTTTGATTGTTAACAATTTCATTTTCTTATAGTCGACAAAGCCACAGTATGGGTCAATGGAGGATACCATGAATTGGAATGCCTACACATTATACATTGACACATCAGCGGCTCTCCATCTGTTGTGAAAATCTAAGTCCCAGCATGCCATAAATAATGCTGCACACTGTAATGATATGCGGAGACTTCTAGTTTTGCAACAGCTGGAGATGTAAATGATATAAATTTATAAGATCCCCTCCCCCCATAAACAGTTAAATAATTACACATCAATTCTGCATGTGAGTAGGCTCTATTCACACGACAGGGTCCGAGTGTCGGCCGATAAAAACGTCAGTTTTCAGCCGTTTTGCATCCGTTCCGGGCTGTGTTTCCGTTCTTAATAGCTGATTTTGACCCGTGTTTTTCCCTGTCTATTTTAAAATGGGAGGAATTTAATTTATACATTTTTTGCCACACACTTCCCTCTGTAGATACTGCCACAGCCCCCCTGTAGGTAATGCTACACTGCCCCCTGTAGGTAATGCCACACACTACCTTTATAGATACTGCCACAGCCCCCCCTTGTAGGTAGTGCCACAGACCCCCTGTAGGAAGTGCTACTCACCCCCCATAGATGGCACCCTCCTACCTTCCTGTAGGGGACGGCTCCAGAAGTCCCTCACTTTACTGTCCATATATTGTTCCTACTGCGGCTGTGTGACGGCTGGGGATTTAAGTCTATAGAGTGTGTTTACTTGTGGAAAGGTTAAATTGAGTGATTTATTTTAAAACAAATAAAAAATAAACCCAAAACAAACAAAAAAAATAGTCTACAGAATTATTTTTTTTAATCTACATCACTGGAAATGCACTTTAAGAACCTCTTATTTCAAATCTCGGTGTTTGCATATACGTCATATGCATCTATTTCTGGTTGCCAATTGTGCTTTAGGGCCATGGCTCATGTTTTGAAGCGGTTTTTTAAAGTGAACTTGCCAGGTGATTTATGCCGCCCTATACGAGAGCAGCATATGATAGGATAGAACCTGCGCTCCCTAATAAATGAGCTGTAAATCTAAGGGTATGTGCACACGACCTCTTTTCAGACATAATGGAGGCGTTTTACACCTAGAATTACACCTTTAAAAACGCTCCAATACGTCGGCAAACATCTGCCTATTGCTTGCAATGGGTCTTACGATGTTCTGTGCAGACGAGGTGTAATTTTACGTGTCGCTGTCAAAAGACGGCACGTAAAATTATGCCCGTGGCAAAGAAGTGCAGGACACTTCTTGGGAGGTAATTGGAGCCGTTTTTCATTGACTCTAATGAAAACCAGCTCCAATTATGTCCGTAAAAGACGCCGTGAAAAACGTGTGCACTTATAAAAACGTCTGAAATTCAGGAGCGGTTTTCTCCTGACAACAGCGCCGTAATTTCAGACGTATTTGGCGTTGTCGTGTGCACATACCCTCACATTGATTTTTCAAAGACTGAGTTACAGAAATCCGAAGCGGACGCTTGGATTATGCCACAGACGTGCCAGCGATTCCGCACACAGATAAGCCCCATTGTAAATCATTGGTGCTAATTGACCGCTTTTCTGAAGGAAGAATGAACTTTTGTGCACCGCGGATTTCATGCTTTGTAAAAAAATCTGTAGCATGCCCTCTGTTGCAGAAATGCAGCGGATTGCGTTCATTGTTATGCAGAGATAACGGTGTTTGTTAAATTCCCATATCACCGTGATTTTGGTGCAGATTTTTAATTTTATGCTGTGTGTGAATTTAAACCTGATTTTTTTCTAGGGCATGTGAAATGGGGTTACAAAAAAAAAACAAAAAACACTCACTTGCATTGGAGGCCGAATGGGAGTGGATTATATGCAAATTTTGGCATGGATCCTGCAACGAAACTCTGTGAACAGAGCTTTATCCGGCAATACCCAGACATTCTACTGAACCTAAAGATCACACAGGGTGTGCTGCCACATTATTAAAATCTACTTCAGAAGTCTTATGCGATTTAAAAATAAGATCATCTGTAACACTTTGTTTAACAGACATGCTCCAGCCTGCTTCGGGCCAGTTCACATCTGCCTTGAAGGCCCCGGTACGGGCCTCTATCGCAGATCCCGACGAAAATACCGGAAACAAGTTTCTGGTAAAACCACGGACACCCCTACGAAAAGCCAACGGAATCCATTAAAGTCAATGGTGTCCGACATGCAACGGAGCCAAAACTTTGGCTGGGTTCCCACGTAGCGTAAACGCTGCAGAATTTCCGCAATGAAATTCTGTGCGGAAATGAAATCGTATTCACAATAGCAGCAAAGTGAGATTTAGAAAATCTCATGCCCCGCTGCGGAAAAAAAACGCAGCGAAAACGTTCATAAATTGACTCGCGGTGCAGATTTTAAATCCGCAGCATGTGAATTTATGTTGCGTTTTTGTTGCTTTGCGGTTGTGGATTTTCCCCATTGAATTTAACGTAAATATATAAAACCTGAAACAAATAGTCAAGTGTTGTGACTCTTACGGCGGAAATGCTTTGATTCCACTACAAAAATAAACAAAAAAAATGAAATACCTTCTTTGGTCTTGAAATGAATAATAATAATAAAAAAAAAAGCTTATATTTACCCCCGGCCATTGTCATAGCGACGCTATCTTCTGTTCTTCCATACTCCTGGGTTGACGTTCCATCCTATGTGACTGCTGCAACCAATCACAATGTGGCACGGTTTTTTCGGGCGGAATTTGCTGCGGGTTCTAGGTCAGCTAAGCTGCGTACATTTACGCAGTGTATCCGACCCGTGGGAACCCAGACTTCGTTATTCCCTTGTTATGCGAACGGAATGGCAAGCACAGGTGTGAACGGGCTCTTGCTGTCCGTGTTTTACACATCAATTACATAAAAAAAACACAAAAAAAAAAACAAGTGCTTGCGAGTGCGTGAAAAACACATGCCACTCGCAAAGCACACTGGTGCATAACGCAACACACACAAACAGATTTCCGCGCCTAAATCGGTCACGCTCGTGTGAATGAAGCCTAAAGGGTGAATAAACTTTCAGAAAACTTCTGACATGTCATAAGTTTTGATTGATGGGGATCCAAGAACTGAAAGTCTATGAGCCCGTACACCAACTGCTCGGCTTTTAGAGAAAAGCCGATCAGAAACAAAGCGGCTCAGCGCTCACCCGAGCGCTTCGTTTTAGTGATTGGTGGGGGTCTCCGTGCTCTGACCCCCATCGATCAAAACTTCAGAAACTTTAGGTACACTTTAAGGTCCCATTACATGGCCTGATATGGGCTGTGAAAACGGGCGCTGATGAATGAGACGGTGATTGGGAATGTATGGGAAAGAGCGACATTTACTATGATTGTTTGTCCACATATATTTCTATTGAGTCGGCAGCACATCTCACGGTTTACACATGAAATGTTGTTGGCGTTTGCTCGTTCATCGGCTGATCAGTACCGTGTTTACAGCGGGCAATGATCGGGAACGAGCGTTCATATGAAAAGTATAAAAGGCCCTCTATATGCACGTTGTGTTTTCAATGATTATCTCCTGCAGGAACAAACAATTGTGCATTTTGAAATCGAACAGGCCCGATGTTTCATCCCATCCAACATCTGCCATCGGGGGAAGGTTGGGACACCCCCATACACATTCGTTTGCCGATCCCACCAAAATTGGCAGGTTTGGCTGAGTTTCATCTAGGTGTACGGGCACCCTTCGTGGACAGCGGTTGAATGCATGTACTCTAAATATAGCATTGGTGGTTTTAGACCTCATGAACACACTCTTATTAGGGTTCTGTAAAAGCTCTGTTCGGAGCTGTAATACAGCATCCATAGGTCTACAGGGCTATATTGTACATCTGTTTGAAATCTGCAATTTGACAGAGAAAAAAATATTTTGTGCCATATTTCATCAAATTGCTTCTATGGGAGAATACCTCGAATACAGTGCCATGCAGAAGCACCATTTGGCAGCACATGTAAAAATAAGCTGTAGGCACACAGTCTCTATGCGACGCCATACTACGGAGCTATAGGCACTCCATGGCCCACTGTGGGGTTCTCCCCATCCATGTGTACGCTTTCCTATTTTGTCTACTAGTGTACACTAACACCATATAATAAATGTTTTCAATGTCATAGCGGACTCTGGTACAAATAATGACCAGACACAATTAGGTTACAGCAATAAATACATTTTATTTGTAAACGGATACATGGCTGTTTTTCGCTCATATCACAATATACAGAAGATAATATACCTGGGCACAGTTTACATTTACTATATACATTTTGAATACACGGTATATAAACATGCAGTTATACCATCCATAGTTGCTTAAAGAGGATCTGTCTGCTCTCCTGACAGGTCTGTTTATGTTATAGGCAATGCAAGTATTTACTAACAATTCTGGAGCATCTTGTTCTGTTCCTGTGTTATTCCTCCTGGAAATGCATGAACAAATTGATAATCTGGGTGTTACCATTTCTATTGTTAATAAGGTGTGTCCCTACACTGTCCAATCAGTGCTGATCATGTCAGACTGCCCCTACTGACAAAAGGAATGGTATTTATCCATGCAGTTTCAGGAGGAATAACAGAGGAAAAGCACAACGCACACATTTAAGAAAAGGTGCTCCAGAATTGTGAGGTGATGGGTCCTCTTTAAAAGGGAAAATGTAAATTCCTTCATGGAAAATGGTGTAACCTTATCCTACTGTTCCCCAAAAATACAGAAAAGTGTTTTTCAGTAACTTTTTATGTTATTAAATGGGTCCTAGGTTTTCCACTAGATCATTTGTGAACAGTTAGGATTTGGAAGCTTTTCATTACAGGCTAAAAGACTCGGTATGTGTATTCCCCACAATGCTCTTCTAAGCGGATTATAATTCAAGTTTTTCCTTTTTTAGAATTGTTGAAAGTCACAGATTGACATACTAATATAAAGTAGATCTAGGAAACATTTCTGTCCAGTTAGGCAGCACCACTGTAAATTATGTGTAATTATGAACCATCAGAAATGACCCGGACGTGCACCAGAGGGCATCTCATAAGGTAAAGTCAAGAGCCTCATGCATTTCCTAGCGAAGTGTTAACATATGTCTCTGAAGGTTGACAACATAACCAGTCTGATAACATGTCTACATTGCAACTGTTGGAAATATATTGCCAGTTTAGAACATCTAAATATGATTATAGGTATGAAAACAATGGTCCATTGAATCTGCTCTCGGTGCAAAAAAAATTATATATATTCTTTTTACAGATTTACAACTTCTATTTGTGGGTGTTCCCATGCACTGATCATTTTGTTTATATTTATGTCTTCTATATCTAAAAACGCTAACACAACACAGTGTCAGTGCATGCCTGAAGCTGTCGTTTTGCTACAGTGGATAGCTACTACTTGTTGGAGATCGCTGTGCTAAAGGGTTTGTTCCGTCAGCAAATCCCATCATACAAAAGCTGCCCCTATAGATCAGCTGATCAGTCATGGGTACGGCTGCTAAAACCATGAGCATTCATTTCTTATTACTAGGGGAAGAGTGCTGCTCATTCTAATGCAAGACCGTTGTCCAGCCACCAGAATTGCAGCAGCTCTCCGCTTTGGCCCTGATATCCATATACCTTCATGGGAATTATGGAAAAGGTTTGTCTTTTTGGGACAACCCTAATAAGAGGGAAATCAAGTGCGACAAAAACGCATATGTTGATTTCTAAAGGAAATCCCTGGTTTTTTTTGGCAGAGCAAGGTGTAACGATGACTATCTTTTCATCAGAAAACCCAACACAAAGCCTGTATTACAGGTGCACACACAGTGGCCGACTTTCCAACCAAGCACATACCTCTCATATAGGTTCTGTTAGCTCTTCCGACCAAATTAGACTAAATAAGAACTAACTTGTTCATTTGTCTGCATATAAGGCAGTACAAGCTACACTATGCCAAAAGCAGAAGTATAATCAAGTATAATCAATTGTTTTTGCCTTAAAGGGGTATTCCCAGAATATACATTTATTACCCAAGTGTCTGATTGCTTGTGGCCCCACTCCTGGGACACCGACTGTTTACTAGAATGGGGAATCGCAAGCCCCCCAAACATCCTCACTACACCCTCCTCGCTGAGGAGCTTTAATGGAGCAAAGGACTAGCATGCACCCTGATGCTTCATTCAATGTCTATGGGACTGACGGAAAAAGCAGAGCACTATACTAGATTTGAAGAAAGGGATGGTTGGATCCAGCGTTGGTGGAGATAAAAGGAATCTTTTTCCAAGTTTTAATTATTCTTATTAAAAAATAGGGTATTCAATGGCGTATATATAGTCTTTGCAATGAAAAAAGGGTGTAAAGGTAGGTAGCCTACGCGTTTCAGACGGTGTCTCCGTCCTTATTCATGGCTTAGGCTTTATCCTAAGCCATGAATAAGGACGGAGACACCGTCTGAAACGCGTAGGCTACCTACCTTTACACCCTTTTTTCATTGCAAAGACTATATATACGCCATTGAATACCCTATTTTTTTTAATAAGAATAATTAAAACTTGGAAAAAGATTCCTTTTATCTCCACCAACGCTGGATCCAACCATCCCTTTCTTCAAAGCAATTTTTTCGTGTGCCACCACGAGGATCCGAGCATCAGGATTACCCACCATAAAGCAAACAACTTTTACAAGGTGAGCTGGAGAAATCCTCCCTATATTACTTGTCACTATACTAGATGTCACCGTCGGTCCCATAAACTTTGAACGAAGGGACACCACGCATGAAGATCTGCCGATCCATTCAAAGTTCTCCTCACTGCAGTGAAGGACGATGTTTATGTTCTAGGGCTTGGTGGGGGTCTCAGCAATCAAAAACGTATCACCTATCCTGTGAATAGGTGGTGATAAACGTCTATTCTCGGAATATCCCTTTAACTAAAGTCTTTTAAAAGCATCTTCACATCGTCATATTTCCGGGATTGTTCATTTTATTTGGCATTTAGGCTAGTAAATCTGAAGAACGTTTCCAGAATAAATAATCGTCTATTTCATTAGAATAAAGCAGCCGAGTAATTTCAGTGGCATTTAACGAAGAAAGACATCTTTGAAATAGGATGTGCATGTTTTAATCTACATAAAAACAGCTTCTAAACATAAATGGAAAGGATACCCGCTTTGATGGTGGCATCCCTCAGTTATACTTGACTTGTTACGTCTATAATGTGCAGAGCGAATCTTCTCACTATCAGAATACAGTATATTCAGGTCCCATCATCAGCCGCTCATGTACTAGATACAACTTCATGGTCCCATGTGTTCCGGCTATGAAGGACATTCAGTTTCAACTGTGTGGAATACTCCATCAAACTGTTCACGGCTATATCCTAGAAAGCGGTCGTTCATATGTCGGAGCCGAGCTCAGCACATTGCTTGTCCGAGATGTGGCTGGCGAGGGACTCGATAATGTTGATGAGTAAAGGTTGGCTCAATGAACGTAGGTTCGGCAGCTTGGCAACCTTCATATGAGGAAGGAAAGGAGGAAAAATAAGGAGGAGTATGGGGTCATTTTAAGATTAATTTAGACTAATTAGATTAATATTAATGATTGATATCTACTTTTTATTTTCTTTCCTGATATTCACCACTCACGCTTCCAAAATTTGGTATAACTTTGTACTTCGCTATATCATTTTTGAATGATCCAGTAAAGCTGGTAGAAGTGTGAACAGCTAGGACATATCCAGACGAAGACTGTGGTATAGTCACTATTGATGAACTGCTTCTTGAGGGTCTTTTCCAGTGGCTGCTCTTACATGCCTGCCCACACTATGCTAATAACATCATACTTTGCGAATTCTTATTGCGGAGATCCAGCTGGTAGGGAGTCTTTAAGGCAAGGCTCTCTGGCAAAAAGTTCTTGCTTCTAGAGAAGAGCCATTTTGCATGCGTTGAGCAAACAAACTTCCACACAAGAGCTCTCAAAACTAAATCTGTTCAATATCACCATGCAGCGAAGTGCTCGCAAATGTATACAAAAAAGGAAATGGCACGCTAAGGGGAGCTGTAGACAATGAAAGGGGTTTTTCTGCTTTGGAAAACCCCCTACTTGATAGCAGGGTCCCATGACAATAAGCTGATCACAAAGTGTCCCCCTACGATCAGCTGTAATCGGTTGGAGAACCTGGCAGTAAGTGCTCTATTTCCCTGCAGCGTTACCACAGGGAGAATTAGACATTACACAATGGCCATTTACAGCAATGGGTTATTGGTGCAATGAAGGACCGGTCAGAGAAAGAAATCGCTCTTCACTCTGGCCAAGAGATGAGAATCCTGAACACAGGACTGCCTGATGAGGTATAGGACAATGGGGTTCTAAACTAGTCTACCCCTTTAAATAACGATCAGCTTAATAATCATTTGGCCAACAGGCATGAGTCGTGACTTCCGCATAAACATGCAAGCTGTTCTAGTAGGGCAAGGAAAACAGGTGGTTGCCGGAGAGCTCTTCTTCCCGGTCTCCCAGAGAAAAACCAGGACTGAACACAAACAATCCTTCTGGTCAGACTTGTGTTTCTTTTGATGGCAGCCCTCGGGCAAGGATCGTCTGTCTAGTACCAGTTTAAACTGTACCTATACCCACTTCCAACAGGGTTTATTCTAAACGTGACACATACAAAAATTACATATTATGACAGTATTCTAATCTGGCACCTGGCAGTGTCAAAAATTGAATGATTTTTTATATATTTTACTTTTGAGCTAAATAAAATATTTCTATCCTTAAAGGGGTAATAACGTTTATGTAATAAAGTTTATGTAAAAATTAGGAATGTATAATCACTTGGCAGCAGTCGGGTACTGTGACTGTTGGGTGGCAGAAACAGTACTATGCGTGCCAATAATTGAACACCTTCAGTTCCTAGCCATAATGAGTTGAATGGTTAAACTATATTATGGTACAGTCTAAAAGCATAAAATAGTAGTAATTATACACAGAGACAGGACAGACAAACAGACAATAAATAATGGTTTTATTTCTCCACATGCTTAAAAGTGGCAAGTGCATAGAGATCCACACAAAAGAAGTGCTCCAAGTAAATATGTAGAAGTATTAGTCTACGGCTATCTTTCCGCATTCACCAACACAACAATGAAAATGTAATGAATTAACATGAGCTGTTCAGGTAGAAAAGACAGTGGTGACAGATCCTCAAGTGAAAGAGCAAAAGTGTATAGATGGATTTACAAGGATGAGCTGGTGAACATACACAAAATAACCATTATTCTAGAATTGGAGAAACACACAAGGACCTATGAATAGCTTTATATAGATGGCATAACGCAAAGTTATTAGTGTTAGCGTGCAGAACCCAGCAATTTTAAGGCACAGTAGAAAAAATTGCTCCAAAACTGGAGAGGGGACAACATGTTCCCAGAGCCCCAGAAAAGATGCCACCAACCTTGGTGAACTGATGGACAATGATGTGAAGGCAGTGCTTCTTCATATCCACGGCTTGTGTCTTGTCCGCGGCTTCTAAGATCTGAAACACATATTTCACTTTAAGCCAGGAATTGTTCTTTTTTTTTTATAGTACACGGTTTGATTCACCTATTTAGAGCCACATCAGATTTCCAGACTCCTACCGTATTCCTAGTCCAATGTGATGTGTAAGGATTACATGAATAGGATGTATACTGCTCTACCAGAACTGAACCGGTCTCTGATCTTCCCTAACAGGCAGTATATAACGTACTAGTGTTAAATCTCAGCATGCGAATAGTAACCTCATATAAACGCCTCCAGTGCTTTCCTACTACAGAAATAACTTCTATCAAAGCCTTGATGGATCAATGATTCATAGATTCTTCTACCTGAAGCACATTCTCAACCGTCACGTTCATCTCCAGATTTTGCCGGCAGTATGCCTGCAGCCGGTTACTGAAGAATCCATAATAATATGGAGCAGAGAACAAATAACTGGTGTTCATATTAAGGAATATAGAAAAAAAAATGGGTATAGTTTAGAAGGGGTTTGTCCATTTAGTAGGTAACATTTTGTGGCCTTTGTGAAACATCATCAATATTGGATTATCAGCAACTCCGTAACTTGTATCAATGCGCAGTATTGGGAGGAGAACTTACTCATTGTGGTTGCTCTCCTATTGCTGTAAGAGTATACCGGCTTCATGGCACATGTATTCTGTCAATGGAGACCACTAGGGGACGGTCATGAATGCTGTCAGCCCTTAGCGACTTCCTCTATACTCTCTACGCTGATAGAATACAGGGCGAGTAAGCACAGGGAATCTGATTTACCCATGACCCTATTCTTAAAGTGTTTTCACGAGAGACATTTATGACATATCCACAGGATATGTCAGATGGATGCGGGTCCCACCCCTGGGACCCGCACCTATCTCTGGAACGGGCACCTATCTCTGGAACGGACACCTAAACCCCATTCTAGCTTTGTCTGATCTCCCGGACACTTCCTGGTTACGTGGTCGGGAGTTAAGAAAATAGCGTAGCTCGCTGAGCTACGCGGCTTCCGTAACTCCCATAGTAGTGAATGGCTAACGACCATATAACCTTTTTCATGGTCGGAATTCACCTGCTTCAGCCGCAATACAGAGCAGCTGAACGAGGTTTAGGAGGCCCCGTTCTGGAGATAGGTCCGGGTCCCAGAGGTGGGACCCGAATCTATCTTACATTTATGGCATATCCTGTTTTTATCCTGCTTTACACGGGTCTCACTTTAATCTAAACCAGTGTTACAATCTGTAAGTGCATAGATTATACCCTGTTAAACCCAAAAAGTGAATATAAAGCAGGAACAAGCATCTGTGCAAGTGTTCATACAGACGGTTTACAGTGATTTTTATGCAACATCATCTTTATAGCAGTGTTTACAGTCTCAGTAACAAATCCATATTTATGGTATGTGTCCCTTTATGTAATAGGACTGTTTGTAGTGGTCACTAATAATGGATTCTTGGACAGAGATTAGAGATTATATAAACTAATCTGATGAAGAATGTTGTTGGATTAAAAGGATACAGAGAGTCTTCAGGTGGCATATTGACTTCACCATAATAGATGTATCGAAGTAGAGATTCAAAGGCTTGTTTGCTTGGCACCATCTCACCAATAGAAATATTCACTTGTCCATCCTCCGGCATGAAAGAACGGAACATGGCCTCAAAGTAGCTGCAAGGAAAACCACAACAAGCAACAGATTATCACGCAGCGCTCTTACTGAACCAAGATATCTGGAAGACAAATAGGGCTTCTGCTGCTTCAATGACCAGCTGTAATGCACTCTTTCTTCATCGGCATGACAGATAGTGGTCGGTTAAACAATGGTTTGGCTGACTACTCGAACACTTGACTTCTGTTTTGTTTGGCCAAACATACATTTGCAACCTGTTATACCTCTGGTGAACATGCATATTTAATGAAGGAGCAGCCTGTGGCAATAAAACATAGGACAGGTTAAATCCAAGCTATCAGATCCTTATCTCCCTAGCTGCAGGCAGAAGATGACGATTTGGCATTTTTCTATAGAAACTGGAGCAACATGTCAATTCTACAGCATCAGAGACCCCCCCCCCCCCATCTTGTGCACTGATAACTTAAAGGGGTTTTCCTACCAGGGACATTTATGAACTATCCACAGGATATGTCATAAATGTCAGATAGATGCGGGTCCCACACCGATCTCTAGAAAGGGGCCCCCTAATCCCCGTTCTAGCTTTGTCTTCTATCGCTGACTCCCGGCCACTTCCTGACTTTATGGTCGGGAGTTATGAAAACAGCGTAACCCGCTGAGATATTCAAACTCCTCACTGCGATCGTTCGCTGTATTTCTTTCAGCTGAGTCTAGTTTACTGTCAGGTGGGCAGGACATAAGACAATTAGTTGAAGATTTGATTGGGTGATATATAACGACATGAAAGAAAATAGAGGCCAAACTAAAATAAGACGGATATAAATAAAAGTCTCTTAAAGAGGCTTGGTCACCACATTATAAGTGCCGTATCTCCTACATAAGGAGATCGGCGCTATAATGTAGGTGACAGCAGTGCTTTTTATTTAATAAAACGATCTGTTTTCACCAAGTTATGAGCGATTTATGCTAATGAGTTACTTAATGCCCAAGTGGGCATGTTTTTACTTTAGACCAAGTGGGCGTTGTGGAGAGAAGTGTATGACGCTGACCAATCAGCGTCATGCACTTCTCTCCATTCACTTAGGCACACGATAACTGCATTTACGTCTGAAATTACAGAGCGGTTTTCAGGAGAAAACAGCTCCTGACTTTCAGACGTAATTGCTCGTACTCACGTTTTGCGGGGCGTCGATTACGGACGTAATTTGGCGCTGTTCTTCATTGGATTCAATGAAAAACGGCTCCAATTACTTCCCAAGAAGTGTCCTGCACTTCTTTGACGAGGCTGTTATTTTACGCGCCGTCTTTTGACAGTGACGCGTAAAAATACAGGTCGTCAGCACAGTACATCGGCAAACCCATTGAAATTAATGGGCAGATGTTTGCCGATGTATTGGAGCAGTGTTTTCAGGCGTAAAATGCCTCCATTACGCCTGAAAATAGGTCGTGTGAACCCAGCCTTATACGAACACATTAACGATACTGAAGTGTTTAGACAGTGAATACACATTCCACGGGATGTCTATTCACAATCTCTGCACTTCGTTACGGTTTTTGTGGTAGTTACAGCAGAGCAAAGTGTAATCCCGCGAGATTACGCTGTAGATGACAGGTTACAACGAGATTACGCTTTGCTCTGCTGTAACTACCACAGAAACAGTAACAAAGTGCACAGATTGTGAATAGACATCTAGTGGAATGTCTTCAGTGTCTAAACACTTCAGTATTGTTAATGTGTTAGTATAAGAAGGCACATAAGGATCTAGCAGGATCCCTATGTGCTGAGTAAATGAATGGAGAGAAGTGCATGACGCTGATTGGTCAGCGTCATACACTCCTCTGTACAACGCCCACTTGGGCTTTAAGCAACTCATTAGCATAAATCCAAAATCGCCCCTAATGTGGTGAAAACAGATAGTTTTTTTTAAATAAAAAGCATTACTGTCACCTACATTAGAGCGCCTATCCCCTTATGTAGGAGAGAGGGCACTTATAATGTGGTGACAGAGCCTCTTTAAAGGTTTACAAAAAATATTCAGCATAGCTGGCTCTTTCTACACACCTGGAGCGAGCAGCCAGGATAGCTTTATGTGCAGGTCTTGGGTGTCCATCCAGTAACAAGGTGATGTCACAGAAATCCCTTCCTGCACCCTCCAGATAAGCCTTCATATCTTGGACTAAAGAGGTGCCTAAAGTGCAAACAAAATACTTGCAGTATCAGTACTTCATTAAACAGAGAATCTACACATACCTCACACGTCGATGGTTCGTCCTAAAATGTAGTGAAAATGAATTCAACCTCCACAATGGCTGCCTTCAGTTTATAAGTGTAACACTTTCATTATTCCATTTAGTGGGACGAAACCAGTAAGAACACACAGGGCTGCAGTGAAAATACAGTTTCCCAGTAGCTTACTTACTACCCATCATTAGTACTTGTAGACTGAATACGGCTTATTTGTATGGAGCAGTATAACCTCTGTGCTCTGCTATACTCTGTGTACAGAGATATTCTATGCTTCTAGGGGAGAATACTTCCGTACATACGGAACCCGATGGACCATGCTACGATTTAATTTGTCGGATTCATATGAAAAGCGACAGAAAAATTCTATATTCCTCCATATGAAATAAGAGGCATACGAAGGTACTGTATAGTATAGGTGATCATGCACCTCTATGGCAGCCCTATTATAGCCCTTAGATTCAGATTTTTGTTATCTGATCCTGCTGCCTTTGAGGGGATTCCCTGACAGTTTAATGTCTGTCAGGATGCCAGTCTTAACCCCTTCCCTCTTTAGCCACTTTTGACCTTCCTGACCGAGCCTCATTTTTCAAATCTGACGTGTCACTTTATGTGGTAATAACTCTGGAATGCTTTCACCTATCCGGGCGATTCTGAGGTTGTTTTCTCGTGACACATTGGACTTTAAGTTACTGGCAAAATTTGCTCGATATGTTCAGTATTTAATTGTGAAAAACACCAAAATTTAGCGAAAAATTGCAAAAATTAACATTTTTCTCAATTTAAATGTATCTGCTTGTAAGACAGGCAGTTATAACACACAAAATTGTTGCTAATTAACATCACCCATATGTCTACTTTAGATTGGCATCGTTTTTTGAACATCCTTTTATTTTTCTATGACCTCACAAGGCTTAGAACTTTAGCAGCAATTTCTCACATTTTCAAGAAAATTTCAAAAGGCTATTTTTACAGGGGCCAGTTCAGTTGTGAAGTGCCTTTGAGGGCCTTATATATTAGAAACCCCCAAAAAGTCACCCCATTTTAAAAACTTCACCCCTCAAAGTATTCAAAACAACATTTAGAAAATGTCTTAACCCTTTACACATGTCACAGGAATTAAAGCAAAGTAGAGGTGAAATTTACAAATTTCATATTTTTTTGCAGAAATAAATTTTTAGTACAATTTTTTTTATAACACAGAAGGTTTTACCAGAGAAATGCAACTCAATATTTGTTGCCCAGTTTCTGCAGTTTTAGGAAATATCCCACATGTGGCCGTAGCGTGCTACTGGACTGAAGCACCGGCCTCACAAGCAAAGGAGCACCTAGAGGATTTTGGGGTCTTATTTTTGTTAGAATATATTTTAGGCACCATGTCAGGTTTGAAGGGCTCTTGCGGTGCCAAAACAGTCAAAATCCCCCAAAAATGACCCCATTTGGGAAACGACACAATTCAAGGAAATTATCTAGGGGTATAGTGAGCATTTTGACTGCACAGGTTTTTTACAGAAATTATTGGAAGTAGGCCGTGAAAATTGAAATCAACATTTTTTCAAAGAAAATGTAGGTTTAGCTTATTTTTACTCATTTCCACAAGGACTAAAGGAGAAAAAGCACCACAAAATTTGTAAAGCAATTTCTCCCGAGTAAAACAATGCCCCACATGTGGTAATAAACGGCTGTTTGGAGACACGGCTTGGCTTAGAAGGGAAAGAGCGCTATTTGGCTTTTGGAGATCACATTGAGCAGGAATGGTTTGCGGCAGCCATATCCCATTTGCAAAGCCCCTGAGGGGAAAAAACAATGAAAACGCCCAAAAAGTGACACCATTTAGGAAACTACACCTCTTGAGGAATTCATCTAGGGGCGTAGTGAGCATTTTGACCCCACAGATGTTTCATAGAATTTATTAGAATTGGGCAGTGAAAATAAAAACAATCCTTTTTCTTCAATAAGACGTAGCTTTAGCGCAAATTTTTCATTTTCGCAACAAATAAAGGAAAAAAAAGAACCCAACATTTGTAAAGCAATTTCTACCGAGTACGGCAATACCCCATATGTGGTCATAAACTGCTGTTTGGGCACACGGCAGGGCTCAGAAGGGAAGGACCGCCATTTGGAGTGCAGATGTTGCTGGATTGGTTTCTGGGCGCCTGTGGGCCCAAAACTGTGGAAACCCCCCAGAAGTGAACCAATTTTGGAAACTACACCCCTCAATGCATTTACCTAGGGGTGTAGTGAGCATGTTAACCCTGCAGGTGTTTTGTAGAAATTAGTGTGAACTCGATGTTGCAGAGTGAAAATGGGATTTTTTTCCATAGATATGCCAATATGTGGTGCCCAGCTTGTGCCACCATAACAAGACAGCCCTCTAATTATTATGCTGGGTTTCCTGGTTTTAGAAACACCCTACATGTGGCCCTAATCTCTTGCCTGGACAGTCGACCAGGCTCAGGAGTGAAAGCGTACCATGTAAAATTGAGGCCTAATTTGGCGATTTACAAAGTATTGGTTCACAACTGCAGAGGCTCAGATGTGAAATAATAAAAATAAACCCCTGGGAAGTGACCCCATTATGGAAACTGCACCCCTCAAGGCATTTATTAAGGGGTGTAGTGAGCATTTTCACCCCACAGGTCTTTTCCATAAATGAATGCGCTGTGGATGGTGCAAATTAAAAATTTATATTTTTCCCTAGATATGCCATTCAGTGGCAAATATGTCGTGCCCAGCTTATGCCACTGGAGACACACACCCCAAAAATTGATAAAAGGGTTCTCCCGGGTATGACGGTGCCATATATGTGGAAGGAAACTGCTGTTTGGGGACGCTGTAGGGTTCAGATGGGAGGAAATGCCATTTGGCTTTTGGAGCGTGGATTTTGCTTGGTAGTAGTTTTGTTTGGAGTCTTACTGGTGTTTCCGTTTATAATGTAGGGCATATGTAAGCCGGGCGGAGTATATAAGGGGCATAGTCAGGTGATATAATAATGGGGTAAAAAAAAACAATAAAATAATCCATAGATGTGTGTTACGCTGTGAAGCATTCCTTTCTGCATAGGCCGGTGTCGCACTGATAAATGGTGTCATTTCTTATCCCCCTTTTGATCCACACTCCGCGCCTTTGTAGTTTGGGGAATTTTGCTAGGAAGTGTTCTCCTGGTATAATACGGGCACCGTCGCTTCCAGCGGATATGTTTGGGCCCTCCCTTTCCTGGTTCCCTAATTTTAGGTCCTTGATAAATCGCCTCTTCAAACAGAAGAAATGTTCCCCTCGGGCTGCACAACTGCATATTTTTTTATTTCCTGACTTATTGGAGCCATAACTCATTTTATTTTTCATAGACGTAGTGGTATGAGGGCTGGTTTGTTGCGGGACGAGCTGTAGTTATTATTGGTACCATTTTGGGGTACATGTGACTTTTTGATCACCTTTTATCCTATTTTTTGGGATGCCAGGTAAACAAAAAAACGCAATTCTGGCACAGCTTTTTTCGGTTTTTTTATACAGCGTTCACCATGCGTTATAAACTACATGTTAACTTTATTCTGCGGGTCAGTACGATTCCGGCGATACCTCATTTATAGAACTTTTTCATGTTTTACAACTTTTTGCACAATAAAATTACTTTTGTAAAAAGAATGTATTTTTTCTGTCGCCAAGTTGTGAGAACCATAACTTTTTAATTTTTTTGTCGACGGAGTTGTATGAGGGCTTGTTTTTTGCGGGACGAGCTATAGTTTTTATAGGTACCATTTTTGGATACGTGCAACTTTTTGATCACTTTTTATTCTAATATTTGTAGGGCAAAGTGACCAAAAAACAGAAACTCTGGTAACGTTTTTTACGTTTTTTTTTTACGCTGTTGACCGCGTGCAATAAATAATATCATATTTTGATACCTCCGGTCGTTACGGTCGTGGCGATACCAAATACATATGGTTTATTATTATTTTTCAATAATAAAGGACTTGATAAGAGTAAAAGGGGGATTGTGTTTTATTTGATTACTTGAAACTTTTACTGTTTTCAAACTTTTATTTTTTGCACTTTTTTTTTACACTTTTTTATACATTTTTTTACACTTTTCTTCAAGTCCCACTAGGGGACTTGAAGGTCCAACGGTCAGATTTATTTTTTTCTAATACATTGCACTACCTATGTAGTGCAATGTATTAGATCTGTCAGTCATTCACTGACAGCAAGCCGTTTAGGCTTCGCCTCCCGGCGGGGCCTAAATCGGCTTCCGTAATGGCAGAGCAGGAGACCATTGCGTCTCCTGTTGCCATAACAGCAGTCGCCAGTCCCGATTGCCTGTCAGGGCTGGCGATCTGCTAGTAACCGCTACGATGCAGCAATCGCTTTCGATTGCTGCATCGAAGGGGTTAATGGCAGGGATCGGAGCTAGCTCCGGTTCCTGCCGTTACAGGTGGATGTCAGCTGTACAGTACAGCTGACTTCCACCGCTGATGACGCCGGATCAGCTCCTGACCCGGCGCCATCTTGCCGGCAGCTACGGAAGCCGATCAGGCTCCGCCGCCGGGCGGATCTTGACCGGCTTCGGTGCTAGGCAGACCGGGAGGCCAGTATTAGGCCTCCGGTTGCCATTGCAGCCACCGGAACCCCGGCAATTTCATTACTGGGGTTCCGATGAGCTGCAAACACCTTAAGTGCAGCGATCGCGTTTGAGCGCTGCACTTAAGGGGTTAATGGCGGGGATCGAAGCTAATTTCGGTCCCCGCCGTTACAGCCGGATGTCAGCTGTAAGATGCAGCTGAGATCCGGTAATGATGGCACCGGCTCAGCTTCTGAGCCGGTCCCAAACATTCGGCGTACATGTACGGCAAGATGCGGGAAGTCAATGCTTTCCATGACGTACATGTACGGCAAATGTCGGGAAGGGGTTAAATATGGCCTAGAAAAGTTGGATTGCCCAATTCTACTGTTTACCTGAGATAACCATCATCAGAGGTGTGCTTCACACATAGGCTTTGTTCACAGCTGCGCTAGGGTCCCGTTCTGTCAGAACGCGACCCTGACTGACACAAACGGAAACCAAAGTTTCCCTTTCCATCACCATTGATTTCAAAATCGACGGATCCGTTGCCAATGGTTTCCGTTTGTCTCAGTTGTGCAGGGGTTCCGTCGTTTGGATGGAATCAATAGCGTAGTCTAAACGACGGAACCCCGGCACAAGACAAACAGGAACCATTGGCACCGGATCCGTCACTATTGAAATCAATGGTGATGGAAACGGAAACCTTTGGTTTCTATTTGGGTCAGTCAGGGTCCCGTTCCAACGAAAAGCTCAGACGGAACGGGACCCTAGCGCAGATGTGAATGAAGCCATACAAGCTTACCTTCACTGCTTTTATCTAAGAATGAAAGCTGACATAAGGGTCCTTTACACCGTACGAACGTTCGGTCCCGATAATTGCCCAGAGTAAACATGTCCCGTGATCAGCCAAACAAAGGAGCAAACGCTAGTTTGTCAGTGATCGCATCTGTTGTACGGTCCTAAAAGGCATCGATTGTGGGAAGATGTGCTGCCGAAAACAATGCAAACATACCATCGTATGAACAATAGTTCATACCCATACAGTTTGCATACGGACGCCAATCAACTTATTATATCGCCGATTGGTGCTAGTTTACCGGTGTAAATTGGCTTTCAGGGTCTCACTAGGATTGCAAAAAACACACAAAAACAGTCCTACAATTAAAGCGATGATAAGAGTCCTACATGATGAGAAGAGATACATTACGGAACATCTATTATCATATATCCAGAACAAGGACATTTTACACCGCAATCTAGCAAATCCTGTGACAGACCTATATCAACAGGCTGATCAGAGTGGAGCCGGATCGGAGGCTGTTGCTTCCTGCGTACGATCTCCACGATCAGTGAGGAGGACAAATGCTCAAACTCTTTCATCATTATCACCTGGTTGAAATGGGATTCCTTTACAACAAAGTTCAGGCAGTGTTCCTGGTGAAGAGAGAGAGTTAACAATTATAGGTCATGTGAGCATTTCAACAGCTCAATAAACGTTTATGGATAATCAAATGTACAATAACTGGTTCAGTCTGGTTTTCACTGTGAAACGAAAAGGTTTAGCTGACGCACACCCTGAATGAAGCAATACCTTTGGAGGATATACAGTACATTATATACATGACATCTGGTGCTTCCCATGCTGTGGAAAGTAAAAGCCTTGAGCTGCGAAGGCCCAGTAATACCTTCAGCTGGTCCAGCTGCAGCTTGTTTGCATTTTCACACACTACAAGGACATTCTGAAGGTCAACCGTTGCTTCAATGTACTGAACACAGAGCTGCTCCAGCCGTGACAGCTTAAAGTGTAGAGCTACTTTATACACATCCATAATGAGGAGAACATCCTGGACATGACCTGTCGGGGGGAGAAGAACCTTTAATAGCGATCTATGTGCACAAACTAGTGAAGGAGAGAATGTTACTTATTCTGATTTACTCTACAATGATGGAAGTGGAAGACAAATGTTATATGTATATGGCCAGACTCACCTTTCCGTGGGTATTTAACCTTGTCTGTATATAAGAACTGCATGAGTAGCTCAAATGGCCGGGCTTCTGCATCTCGGATGACCACATCCAGCATGGGAGGCAATCGGCTTGATTTCTGAGGACCATTTGTATTCTCCTGCTTCTGCTGCACACTTTGACCATCTTCTTCTGGATCCTGTTTTTCTTTCTGATGTGCAGAAAACAATCATTTTAACCATCTTAGCATATGAATTACCGTATTTATCAGAATAGATGACCTTGCTTTTAGAAAGAATAAATCTTGCTAAAAAGTCCCTGCGTCTTATAGTCGGCAGTCAAGGGATCCGGCAGCACCGAGCCCCCTGACCGCTTCTTACTTAACCCATGATGTGCCGGTACATCATGGGGAGGGGATGATGTTTGGACCGGAGCAGGCACACGCGCTGAGCCCGCTCCATACACTGCAGGTGTCAATGTGTTTTACAGCTGACATGCTGCTCTAACGGCCAGGAACAGCGATGGCGCTGTTCCTGGCCGTTTAACTAGTTAAATGGCGCGGTCAACAGCGACCGCGGCATTTATAGGGGTCTTCCCACGAAGGACATTTATGACCTATCCGCAGGATAGGTCATAAATGTCAGATAGATGCGGGTCCCACCTCTGGGACCCGCACCCATCTCTAGAACGGGGCCCCCTAAACCCCGTTCTAACTTACCACTTCCTGGTTAGGTGGTCGGGAGTTACACAAACAGCAGAGTGCTCGCTGAGCTATTGCCGTAACTCCCATAGAAGTGCTACGCTGCTTCTGTAACGGCCATTCACTACTACGGGAGTTAGGGAAACAGCATAGCTCAGCGAGTTACGATGTTTCCATAACTCATCCATGTATTGCAGTGTATTGTACCAGCCATCATTATTCCCTAAGGGAAGTATAAAAATATATAAAAAAAAAAAAAAAAAGAAGTTCGATAAAAATATTTAAAAAAACACAAAACATTTTCCCATTTTTCCCCAAGCACAATGTAAAAAAGAAAAAAAAAAAAATTACAATTAGTATCGCTGCATCCGTAAAAGTCGGAACCATTACAATATAGCAATATTTGACTCGCATGGTGAACAAATAAATTTAAAACCTCAGAATCTTTGTTTTTTGGTCACCATAGCGTTAAAAAGAATGAAATAAGGAATAAAAAAATCATATGTACCAAAAAATGGTGCTAATAAAAACTACAGCTCGTCCCGCAAAAAATAAGCCCTCACACCGCTCAAACAATGGGAAAATATAAAAGTTATGGCTCTCAGAATGTGGTGAAACCAAACAAATTATTTATTTTAACCAATCGTTTTTTCTTTGTAAAAGTAGTAAAATATGGATTTTTTTCCCTATTTTCTGTTGTCTAAAACCTGGGTGCGTCTTCTAGTCAGATGAGTTTTATAGTCCGAAAAATACGGTAATTACAAAATGCAGTAATGGAACACAAAGGAAAAACAAATCCAATAGTAACATAGTACATCAATAAATCTAAATTACTGAGCACGTCCTGCATATTTACTCACATTTCATCCATTATTCTTCCCTGGAAGTGGGATTTGTCCAAAGAGAGCAATGTACCTACCCATGGAACAACCTTTATCAATGACATTTAAGCCTATAACCCCCATAGCAAACTCCTCTCATCAGAAACATCCTGATAATGAAAAAATTGTTGGATGCTTATCTGATAGGGTGTTCATTATTTTGTTTATAGCCAGCTTGACTAGATTAATTAGAACACTATAAACACATAAACACACTATAACGCTACTGCAGTGTGCTAACAATGAATATACATTACCTCCAGCCAGGACAGGATGTCTATTCAGAATCCCGACCACTTCTGTAGCGGCCTTTTGAAACCACAGCACAGCGAGATGTCGCTGTAAATGACAGTTTACAGCGTAATCTCGCGAGACTACGCCTGCTATGCTGTAAATCACAGAGAAGTGCAGAGGAAGTGGTCAGGATTCTGAATACACATGACGTCCTGCCTGTAGGTAATGTATATTCATGGTCAGAACACTGCAGTAGCGTTATAGTGTGTTTATGTAACTGCACATAGCGATATAGCTATATTGCTATGTGCTGTGTAAATGAATGGAGAGAAGTGTATGACGCTGATTGGCCACGGATTGGTCAGCGTCATACACTCCTCTGTACAACGCCCACTTGGCCATATAGTAAAACACGTCCAATTGTCCATTGAGAAACTCATTAGAATAAAGCGAATATAGGTCATAACTCCGTCAAAAATGATAGTTTTTCTAAATAAAAAACACTGCTGTAATCTACATTACAGCGCCAATCACATCATGTACAATAGAGGCCACTTATAATGTGGTGACAGAGCCTCTTTAAACACCATATTGCTATATTACTATACTTACTTGTCGTTGCCGCTCTCTTGCTTGAATAATTTTCTTCTGCAGATATTTGCATCGAGCAGTGACAATAGAAATGTGTCCCCGAACTCGCTCCTCTTTCTACAAATGTTTTTTTTTTTGTTTTTTTTTAGAGGAAAGGTGGGGAAAGAACAAGTTATTTAGTTACTTTGTAAGATGTTTATTCACAAGACAACAGTGAAATGATAACATAGAGCTTTACAGACATTTTACTTATCAAAGTTAATTTGGGAGATTTGTTATAAAACACTTAGAATCTCTTGATCTATAGACACTTCTATTTTTCTATGCATAGATTTAATGATGGGCGTCTTCAATGACCGGGTGTATTTAAAAGGAGGCCTACCAGAGGTAAATAAAAAAAGGCTTTTTATTCCATATTAAGACTGGGTTCCCATGTAGCGTAAACGCCGCAAAATTTTGCAACATTTGAAGTAGCAGCAAAGTGGATGAGACTTAGAAAATACAGGGTAAAGGTTAATAAATTGACTTGCGGCGCGGAATTTAATTCCACAGCATGTCACTGTGTTCTGTTTCGGGTTTTCCAAATTGAATTTAATGGGGATGCAAAACCCTCAACAGAAAGCCACATTTTGCGACATTTGAGGTGTAATCGCGGCACAAATCCCCCAAAAAAAATCATACCCAGAACGCCCTCCTCCTTCCTGGAATCCCGTCTTCTGGGATGACGTTTCATTCCATGTGACCGCTGCAGCGTCACATGGATTGCAACGTCATCGTAGGAGGCCGGACTACGCGCAGCGCAGACGGAGGGGGTAAGTATGAGCGAGGTGCAGTTTCCAAAATGGGGTCACTTCTCAGGGATTTCTTTTACTACTTCACATCAATTGTGAACCAATACTTCGTAAGTCGCCAAATTAGGCCTCAATTTTACATAGCACTCCTGAGACTGGTCGAATGTCAAGGCAAAAGATTAGGGCCACACGTAGGGTGTTTCTAAAACCGGGAAACACAGCATAATAATTAGAGAGCTGTCTTGTTATGGTGGCACAAGCTGAGCACCACATATTGGCATATCTATTGAAAAAAATCCCATTTTCACTCTGCAACATTGAGTGCACACTAATTTCTGCAAGACACCTGCGGGGTTAACATGCTCACTACATGCCTAGGTGAATACCTTGAGGGTGTAGTTTCCAAAATGGGGTCAGTTCTGGTGGGTTTCCACATTTTGGTCCCATGGAGGCTTTGCAAATGCGACCAGAAACCAATCCAGCAAAATCTGCACTCCAAAAGCCGCTCCTTCCCTTCTGAGCCCTACTGTGTGCCCAAACAGCAGTTTATGACCACAAATGGGGTATTGCCGTACTCGGGAGAAATTGCTTTACAAATGTTGGGGGTTCTTTTTTCCTTTATTTGTTGAGAAAATGAAAAATCTTGAGCTAAATCTACGTTTTATTGAAGAAAATTATATGAAACATGTGGGGTCCGAATGCTCACTACACACCTAGATGAATTCCTCAAGAAGTGTAGTTTCCCAAATGGGGTCACTTGTGGGGGTTTCCACTGTTTTGTCCACTCAGTGGCTTTCCAAATGCGACTTGGCCTTGGCAAACCATTCCTGCTAAATTTGAGCACCAAAAGCCAAATGGCGCTCTTTCCCTTCTGAGCCCCGCCGTGTGTCCAAACAGCTGTTTATGACCACATGTGGGGTATTGTTTAACTCGGGAGAAATTGCTTTACAAATGTCTGCTTTTTCTCCTTAAGGCCCCATACACACAAACATGCTTTTGCGGTTGCAATTCCCCCGAAAATCCACGCGAGAATTGCGGCCCCATTCATTTCTATGTGCCCATGAACACGACCGTGGTTTTCACGGTCCGTACATGGCCCAAGAGCCTGGACCGCAGAAAGAACGGACATGTCTTATTACGGCCGTGTTCTGCGGTCCAGGCTCATAGAAAATAATGGACGAGGCCATGTGCACGGCCCGCGATTTGCGGGTGGCTCACGGATGACACTCCGCAGCCGGCCGACCCGAAAATCACGGCCGTGCACATGGCTACGGTCATGTGCATGAGGCCTCAGTCCTTGTGGAAATTAGAAAAAAAATTAGCTAACCTACATTTCCTTTGAAAAAAAAAATTTCGATTTTAAATTTTCACGGCCTACTTCAAATAATTTTTGCGATAAACCTGTGGGGTCAAAATGCTCACTAAACCCCTAGATAATTTCCTTGAGGGGTGGTTTCCCAAATGGGGTCACTTTTGGGGGATTTCCACTGTTTTGGCACCGCAAGAGCCCTTCAAACCGGACACGGTGCCTAAAATATATTCTAATAAAAAGAAGGCCCCAAAATCCACTAGGTGCTACTTTGCTTCGGAGGCCGGTGCGTCAGTCCATTACCGCACTAGGGCCACATGTGGGATATTTCTAAACACTGCAGAATCTGGGCAATAAATATTGAGTTGCATTTCTCTGGTAAAACTTTGTGTTACAAAAAATGAATTAAAAATGAATTTCTGCAAAAAAAAAATAAAAAAAAAAATAATTGGAAAATTCACCTTTACTTTGTTTTAACCCTTAACCCCTTAAGGACGCAGCCTAGTTTGGGCCTTAAGGCTCAGAGCCCATTTTTGAAATCTGACATATTTCACTTTATGTGGTAATAACGTCGGAATGCTTAAACCTATGCAAGAGATTCCGAGATTGTTTTCTCGTGACACTTTGGGCTTCATGTTCGTGGTAAAATTTGGTCGATATATTCAGTCTTTATTTGAGAAAAATTGCAAAATTTAGAGAAAATTTAGAAAAAATAGCATTTTTCAGAATTTAAATGCATCTGCTTGAAAAACAGACGGTTATACCACCCAAAATAGTCACTAGTTCACATTTCCCATATGTCTACTTTAGATAGGCATCGTTTTTAGAACATTATTTTATTTTTCTTGGACGTTACAAGGCTTAGAACATAAACAGCAATTTCTCATATTTTTAAGAAAATTTCAAAAGCCTTTTTTTTAAGGTACCTGTTCAGTTCTGAAGTGGCTTTGAGGGGCCTATGTATTAGAAACCCCCATAAAGCACCCCATTTTAAAAACTAGACCCCTCAAAGTATTCAAAACAGCATTTAGAAAGTTTTTTAACCCTTCAGGAATTTCACAGGAATTAAAGCAAAGTGGAGGTGAAATTTGCAAATTTCGTTTTTATTTCTGAATTTCAATTTTATTCTATTTTTTTTCTGTAACAAAGAAGGTTTTACCAGAGAAACACAACTAAATATGTATTGTCCAGATTCTTCAGTTTTTAGAAATGTCCCACATGTGGCTCTACTGCGCTCGTGGAATAAAACACAAGCCCCAGAAGCAAAGAAGCACCTAGTGCATTTTGGTGGTGCTTTTTTATTAGCATATATTTTAGGCAGCATGCCAGGTTTGGAGAGGTGTTGAGGTGCCAAAACAGTAGGAATCCCCCAAAACTGACCCCATTTTGGAAACTGCACCCCTCAAGGAATTAATTTATGGTTATTGTTACCATTTTGACCCCGTAGTTTTTTCACAGCGCGTATTTGAATTGGGCTGTGAAATTAAAAGAATGACAATTTTTCCAATAAGATGTCATTTTTGATCAGAATTTCTTATTTTCACAGGGAACAAAATGCCCCATTTTGTTGCCCAATTTGTCCTGAGTGCGGCAATACCCCATTTGTGGTGATAAACTGCCGTTTGGGCCCATGGGAGGGCTCAGAAGGAAAGGAGCGCTATGTGTTTGTTGGAGTCCAGATTTTGCTGTATTGGTTTTCGGGTGCCATGTCGCATTTGCAGAGCCTCAGAGGTATCAAAGCAATGGAAACCCACCAAAAGTGACCCCATTTTGGAAACAAAACCCCTCATGGAATTTATTTATGGGTGTTGTGACCATTTAGACCCCACAGTTTTTTCACAGAATTTATTTGAATTGGACTGTGAATTAAAAAAAAAATTATTTTTTCCAATAAGAGGTAGTTTTGGCTCAAAATTTCTTATTTTCACAAGGAATAAAATACCGCATTTTGTTGCCCAATTTGTCCTGAGTGTGGCAATACCCTATTTGTGGTGATAAACTGCCGTTTGGGCCCATGGGAGGGCTCAGAAGGAAAGGACCACCATGTGGCCTACTGGGAATTTTCTGGTGCTAAGTCGTGTGTGCAGAAGCCCCTGAGGTATCAGTACAGTTGAAACCCCCGAGAAGTGACCCCGTTTTAAAAACGACACCCCTTAAGGAATTCATCTAGAGGTGTAGTGAGCATTTTGACCCCACAGGTATTGTGTAAAAGATAATGCGCAGCAGATGGTGCAGAGTGAGATTTGCAATTTTCTATATATATGCCATGTCAGTGTCCGATATATTGTGCCCAGCATGTGCCACCGGAGACCTACACCCCATAAACTGTAATGTTGGCTCTCCCGGGTACGGCAATACCCTACATGTGGCTGTTATCAGCTGCCTGGGCACACAGCAGGGCTCAGAGGGGAAAGATGAGGAGGGGTAAGCTGTGCGAAGTGGATCAGAGCGAGTAAAATTGGGGTAAATTAAAAATAAAGGGATGGATGATAAATTTGAAAACACTCTTTCATACAGAGCTCTGGTTTTTCGGGACACGCGTCACATTGATATATTGTGTCCTTCCTTATCCCCCTCTTATAGCAGACTCTGCACCTCTTTTGACTTTTTCCCTTCTTGCCAGTTTGGGGAACTTCTCCTAAAAAGTGTTGCCCTGGTACGATGCTTGTGGCCCCGCTTCCAGAAGTACTGTAAGGCTTCAGGACTTGATCTGACAAGTCCACCCCTCCCATGTACCTATTGTAGTCCAGGATTCAGTCTAGTTTGGGGGTCCCTGTACTGGTACCTCGTACAGGTACATGGGTACTGGTGTGGCATCTCCCTGGTCTTGTACTTGACACACAATATGTTGCTGCTAGATTGTGCCCTGCTCTCACCCCTTCTGAGTGTTTGCCCAAGCAGAGTCGTAGGGAGGCCTCTCAGGTTTCTTCTAGCAGTGCCGCATGCCGCAGGACTTCTGGAAGCGAGGCAGTTGAAGAGTGGGACTCTGGTATAAAAATTATCCAGGTAGAGGTGGTAACCCTGGTCCAGCAGTGGGTGCACCAAATCCCACACAATTTTTGTATTAACTCCCAGTAAGGGGGGGCATTCTGGGGGCTGAGAACTGGTGTCCTTCCCTTCATATATCCTAAATTTGTAGGTATACCCTGATGCACTCTCACACAGCTTATACATCTTCACGCCATACCTTGCCCTCTTACCCGGCAGGTACTCGCGGAATTGAAGCCTCCCTTTCAAATGTACCAGGGATTCATCTATAGAAATACACTTCTCGGGGGTGAATGCTGGGAAAACCGGGCACTGAAACGGTCTAATAGGGGTCTCCATTTATACAAACGGTCAAAACTGGGGTCATCTCGGGGTGGGCACGGCTCATTATCAGTATAATGTAAGAAGTGAAGTATTGCCTCATTTTTATTTTATTTTTTAGTTCTGAAGTTGCTTTGAGGGGCCCATATATTAGACACCCTTATCAAACACCCCATTTCAGAAACTAGACCCCTCAAAGTATTCACAACAGCATTTAAAAAGTTTATTAACCCTTTAGGCGTTTCACAGGAATTTAGAGCAAAGTAGAGGTGACATTTAATTAATTTAATTTAATTTATTAGGCACCATGTCCGGTTTGAAGAGGTCTTGTGGTGCTAAAACAGTGGAAACCCCCCAAAAGTGACCCCTTTTTGGAAACTAGACCCCTTGAGGAATCCATTGTAGTTTTCTTGGGGTGCATGCGGCTTTTTGATCAGTTTTTATTCTATTTTTAAGTGGCGTGGTGACTAAAAAAACAGCAATTTTACTATTGTTTTTTATTCAATTTTTTTTACAGCGTTCACCGTGCGCTATAAATGACGTATTCACTTTATTCTGCGGGGCGATACGATTACGGCGATACCAGATGTTTATAGTTTTTTTTTATGTCTTATGGCGTTTGCACAATAAAATACATTTTGTAAAATATTATTTATTTTTTGTGTTACCTTATTCTAAGAGCCATAACTGTTTTATTTTTCCATCAGGAAAGCCGTGCGAGGACTTATTTTTTGCGTAACGAACTGTAGTTTCGATCAGAACCATTTTTAGGTACATGCGACTTTTTGATCTCTTTTTATTCCATTTTTTGGGAGGTGAAGTGACCAAACAATTGTGATTGTGGTACGGTTTATTATTATTTTCTCTTACAGCGTTCACCGCGCGGGATAAATAACGACATCGTTTTGTAGTTCAGGACGTTACGGACGCGGCGATACCAATTATGTATAGTTTATTTGTTTATTTATATATTTTTATTAATAATAAAGAACTGATAAGGGAAAAAGGGGGACTTTTACTTTTATTACTTTTAAATCTTTTATTTTCTTATTTTTACACAACTTTTTTTTTACTTTTTCACACTTTTTTTACTTTGTCCCACTAGGGGACATGAGAGCAGGAGGCTCTGATCGCTATTCTAATACACTGCACTACATGCGTAGTGCAGTGTATTAGAGCTGTCAGCTGTTCGCTGACAGCAAGCATAGTGGGTCCTGATTTTGTCGGGACCCACTAGGCTTCCGTCGATGGCGTAGCCAGAGTCCATTGTTAGGATTCTGGTTGCCATAGTAGCCATCACGGCCCGCTATCGTGTAGCAGGCCGGCGATGGCAGCTTAACCCCTAAGAAGCCGCGATCGCTATTGAACGCGGCTTCTAAGGGGTTAATCGGCGGGGACCACCGCGATCGGTCCCTGCACACTAAGCTGTGATAGCCTGCTGTCGGAAACAGCAGGTATCACAGCTCAGACACGCGCCGGGGAAAGATGGCGCCGTGTTTACTCAGGTCAGTAATAGTACTGACCTGAGCGCGAACGTTCTACTTAGCAGGACGTACTATTACTGACCTGAGCGCGAAGGGGTTAAAGAGGCTCTGTCACCAGATTTTCAAACCCCTATCTCCTATAGCAGCTGATCGGCGCTGCAATGTAGATAACAGTAACTTTTTTTTTTTTTAAACGAGCATTTTTGGCCAAGTTATGAGCATTTTTATATTTATGCAAATTAGCCTTTCTTAAGTACAACTGGGCATGTTTAAAGTTATGTCCAAGTGGGCGTGTATTGTGTGTGTACATCGGGCGTTTTTACTTGTTTTACTAGCTGGGCGTTGTGAATAGAAGTGTATGATGCTGACGAATCAGAATCATCCACTTCTCTTCGTTAACACCCAGCTTCTGGCTGTACACAGACACACAGCGTGTTCTCGAGAGATCACGCTGTGACGTCACTTCCTGCCCCAGGTCCTGCATCGTGTCGGACGAGCGAGGACACATCGGCACCAGGCGACAGAGGCTACATCGACTTACCTGCAAACGCCGATGCTGCTGCAGAATCAACTGTAGCCTCTGTCGCCTGGTGCCGATGTGCCCTCGCTCGTCCGTGATCATAAACTGCTGGACAGACGTCAGGGCTCAGAACGGCAGGAGCGCTATTTGGCATGTAGATTTTGCTGGATTGGTTTCTGAGCGCCATGTCGCATTTGCAGAGCTTCTGAGGTACCAGTACAGGGGAAACCCCTTAAAAGTGACCCCATTTTGGAAACTAGACCCCTTGAGGAATACATTGTAGTTTTCATGGGGTGCATGCGACTTTTGATCAGTTTTTATTCTACTTTTAAGAGGCGTGGTGACTAAAAAATACCAATTCTACCATTGTTTTTTATTCTATTTTTTTACAGTGTTCACCGTGCGCTATAAATTACATATTCACTTTATTCTGCGGGGTGATGAGATTATGGCGATACCATATGGTTATAGGTTTTTTTTATGTTTTGTAGCGTTTGCACAATAAAATACTTTTTATAAAAAATCATTTACTTTTTGTGTTACCTTATTCTAAGAGCCATAACTTTTTTATTTTTCCCATCAAAAAAGCAGTAGAATAAGGTGAATATGTAGTTTTTACGACCTGATGGACGCCGTAAAAACAAAACCCCCCCAAAAAAGGCGTAGTCGCTGGTTTTTGCCCATTTCACCCAACAAATATTTTTTTTTTCAGCTTCCCAGTACATTATGCGGTACAATAAACGGTGCCATGAAAAACTACAACTTGTCCCGCAAAAAACAAGCCCTCATATGGCTATACAGGTGGAAAAACAAAAAAATTTGAGCTTTTGGAAGGTGGGGAGGAAAAAACCCCTTCTTTGGAAAGAAGGGGTTTATTTCTGTGAAACGTCTAAAGGGTTAAGAAACTTTCTAAATGCTGTTTTGAATACTTTGAGGGGTGAAGTTTTTAAAATGGGGTGACTTATTGGGAGTTTCTAATATAGAAGGCCCTCAAAGCCACTTCACAAATGAACTGACCCCTGTAAAAATAGCCTTTTGAAATGTTCTCACATTTTCAAGAAAATTGCTGCTAAAGTTCTAAGCCTTGTAACATCCTAGAAAAATAAAAGGATGTTAAAAAAACTATGCCAACATAAAAGTAGACATATGGGGGATGTTAATTAGCAACAATTTTGTGCGGTATAACTGCCTGTCATAAGAAGATACATTTAAATTGAGAAAAATTTCAAATTTTTGCAATTTTTCACAATACTGAATATATCGAGCAAATGTTGCCAGTAACAGTAAAGAGGCTCTGTCACCACATTATAAGTGCCCTATCTCCTATATAAGGAGATGGGCGCTGTAATGTAGGTGACAGTGATGCTTTTTATTTAGAAAAGCGATCTATTTGAAACCACTTTGAGAGATTTTTTGCTTTATGATAATGAGTTTCTTGATGCCCAAGTGGGCGTGTTTTTACGTTAGACCAATTGGGCGTTGTACAGAGGAGTGTATGACGCTGACCAATCAGCGTCATGCACTTCTCTCCATTCATTTACACTGCACTAGCGATATAGATATATCACTATGTGCAGCCTCATACACAAGCACTAACATTACTACAGTGTCCTGATAATGAATATACATGAAATCCAGCCTGGACGTCATGTGTACTCAGAATCCTGACACTTCTGTGAGATTCCAGCAAGGCAAGCGTAATCTCGTTTGAAATGACAGGTTACATCGTAATCTCGCGAGATTACGCTTGCCTTGCTGGAATCTCACAGAAAAGATTCAGAAGTGTCAGGATTCTGAATAAACATCACGTCCAGGCTGGTAGTGATGTATATTCATTATCAGGACACTGCAGTAATGTTAGTCTTTGTGTATGTGGCTGCACATAGCGATATATCTATATCGCTAGTGCAGTGTAAATGAATAGAGAGAAGCGCATGACACTGATTGGTCAACATCATACACTCCTCTGTACAACGCCCACTTGGTCTAAAGTAAAACACGCCCACTTGGGCAATAAGAAACTCATTAGCATAAAGCTAAAAATCGCTCATAAAGTGGTTTAAAATAGATGCTTTTTATTTAGAAAAACTATTACTGTCACCTACATTATAGCGCCAATCTCCTTATATAGGAGATAGGGCACTTATAATGTGGTGACAGAGTCTCTTTAAGTCCAATATGTCACAAGAAAATCTCAGAATCGCTTGGATAGGTAAAAGCATTCCGAAGTTATTACCACATAAAGTGAAACATGTCAGATCTGAAAAAGGAGACTGTCAGGAAGGTCAAAAGTGGCCAAAGCGGAAAGGGGTTAAAATTACAGGCCGAAAGTCTAATGCTACATTGCTGAGAGATCCTTATATCATATTCTGATTTCTGGTACATTGTTGTCATGGAGACTTTGTGATCATCTAAATCAACAAATACAACTTGCCTAAATAATGAAAAATATATGTGCAATTCTATGTATGTAAACACATTGAAGAGGATGGGGATTTCAGTTCACACAAGGTCTCCATGAAGACAGTACACCTGCAGAAATCAGAACGGGATAGGTCGTCATTAAAAACTCTAGGCAGTACAGCATCAGATCTCACAATGGAATATATTAGAATCCCCATGCCATTAACCTGTTGATTTAGGTACTTTTTCTTATGGCAAATGTACTGTGACAGGGGACTGAAACAGTCACTTAAAAAATCCTCAACATAATGCTTATATTAACCCCTTAATGACCAGCCTATTTTAGACCTTAATGACCAAGCCATTTTTTAAGTTTTTCCATCGTCTCATTCCAAGAGCTATAACTCTTATTTTTGCGTCGACATAGCTGTATAAGGTCTTGTTTTTTGCGGGACAAGTTGTATTTTTTAATAGCACCATTTTGAGGTACATATTATTTATTCATTAACTTTTATTAACTTTTTTTGGGGGGAGAGGAATAGAAAAAACCCTGAAATTTCGCCACGCTTTTTCATGTCTTAAGTCTACGCCGTTTACCGTGTGATATAAATAATACAATAACTTTATTCAGCGGGTTGTTGCGATTGCAACGATACCAAATTTGTATAGTTTTTGTATGTTTTACTACTTTTACACAGTAAAAACGCTTTTTTTTCAAAATTATTTGTTTTTGTGTCTCCATATTTGAAGAGCCGTAACGTTTTTATTTTTTCGCCGATGCAGCTGTATGAGGGCTTTTTTTTTGCGGGACGACTTGTAATTTTTATTGGTACCATTTTGGAGTAGATGCGACTTTTTGATCACTTTTTATAAAAAAAATTTTAAGTCAGGATTCACAGAAAACAGCAATTTTTCCATAGTTTTTTATTAAATTTTTTACAGCGTTCACCGTGCGGGTTAAATAATGTAATAGATTTATAGTCGGGGTCATTACGGACGCGGCGATACCAAATATGTGTAACTTTTTAAATTTATTTTGGTTTTTTAATAGTAAAGCATTTTGTAAGGGGAAAAGCTGAGTTTTTCATTTTTTTTCAAATTTTTTTTTAAATTAACTTTATTAAACTTATTTTTTTACTAGTCCCACTAGGGGACTTTAATATGCGATTCTCCGATCGCTATTGTAATACACTGCAATACTTTTGCATTGCAGTGTATTACTGCCTGTCCGTTTAAAACGGACAGGAATCTGCTAAGTCATGCCAGAGGCATGATCTAGCAGGCATTCACTACAGGCAGACCTGGGGGCCTTCAATAGGCCCCCGGCTGCCATAGAAGACACTGACACTCGGCGATCGTATCGCCGGGTGTCGGTGGGAGAGAGAGGGAGCTCCGTCCCTCTCTCCAAAACCACTCAGATGCGGTGCTCGCTATTGCGCACCGCATCTGAGGGGTTAAACATGTGAGATCGATACTTATATCGATCTCACACGGCAGAGCAGGGACGCTCCCAGCCCTCAGCTGCCTCTGGCAGCCGAGAGCAGGGAGATTTGACGGCTCCCTGCTCTGTTTACTCATCCTGATGCAGTGCCGTAAAAAGGCACATGCATCAGAATAAAGCCCGTTAGTGGCCGCCGTTAAAAAGCGTATTGGTGGTCACTAACGGGTTAAACGCGGCGTTCCTGAATGCCGAAGCTGCTTGCTAAGGAAACCAATGAAGTCACCGAGAACGTCACAGGAATTATCTGTGCAGAGAGGAATTGAGCTCATGCAGACGCAAACAGTTAATCTTTTTTACATTCTGATTTAAAGAGGCTCTGTGACCAGATTTTCAAACCCCTATCTCGTATTGCAGCAGATCGGCGCTGCAATGTGGAGAACAGTAACGTTTTTTTTTTTCAAAAACTAGCATTTTTGGCCAAGTTATGACCATTTTTATATTTATGCAAATGAGCCTTTCTTATGTACAACTGGGCGTGTTTAAAGTTATGTCCAAGTGGGCGTGTATTGTGTGTGTACATCTGGGCGTTTTTACTTGTTTTACTAGCTGGGCGTTGTGAATGGAAGTGTATGATGCTGACGAATCAGCATCATCCACTTCTCTTCGTTACCACCCAGCTTCTGGCAGTTCACAGACACACAGCATGTCCTCGCTCATCCGACGCGATGAAGTTCCTGTGGGAGGAAGTGAGTGACGTCACAGCGTGATCTCTGGAGAACACGCTGTGTGTCTGTGCACTGCCAGAAGGTGGGTGTTAATGAAGAGAAGTGGATGATGCTGATTCGTCAGCATCATACACTTCTATTCACAACGCCCAGCTAGTAAAACAAGTAAAAACGCCCAGATGTACACACACAATACACACCCACTTGGACATAACTTTAAACACGCCCAGTTCTACTTAAGAAAGGCTCATTTGCATAAATATAATGAAATAATATAAATAGTCAAATTGTTTTTATACATCAATGTTTTGTATGTTTTTAAACCTTTAAATAGACTTTTATTTAAAATATTTTTTGCTGTTTAAGATACTATGAATCCTGTATACATAGAAGCTGTATCTTTATGTCAAAGTCGATTCTATCAGTTCAGCTGAACTGACGGCTCTGCTGAACGCTGGGCCCTGCATATCTCTGACACACAGGATCTCCCCAAAATCGATCACATTTAAGTTAGGACATTAGATGTGATCGTTTTTAGCTCATACAGTTAGACTTGCCCCTGTCAGAACTGAATTTTTCAAAGCAACCGCACTACACTTTTGTCAGAGCCAATATCTATTTTACACTATAAAGTATAGAATACAGTATATATCTATAGATCTATCTATAAAATCAAGACTGTCAAATATGAAACCACACTGGATTGAACGTTTGGACACTGCTTTGTAGTTGTTCCGGTGAATGCTGGGCGGATATCTTTTGCTGGGAGCGCTATATGTAGGTTACTTTTGTTTCTGTATTTTGGAAGGGGGGGGGGGGGCAGACTGTGCATAGTGTGAGAGGGTAATATGTTTGCTGCTCGACAGGTGGAATTGCTGAATCTTTCTAAATAATTCTCTTCGGAACTAATAACTATTGAGGTTCAAATTTACTGTTTAACGGACTATGCCTGTGATGTATCTGGGGTTTGACTAGGTTTCTACTGCATGAGGCATGTCTGCCGGGAAATTGTTGTAAATGTTCTCTTTAGGCCCCATGCACACGACCGTAAAAAACCTCTGGTTTTGCAGACCGCAATTGCGGTCCGCAAAAACGGACCCATTCACTTTCATTGAACACTGACACCTTTCCGTAGCACTATGGAAGGGTGTCAGTGCCGTGGAAATGTTCCGGGAATTATGGAACATGTCCGTTCTTTCGCATTTTGCGGGCCGTGCTCCCACGGTCGTGTGCATGGGGCCTTATTGTGTTGATTTTGAAAATACAAAAAAAAAAAATAAATACTCACGTCTCCCAAAATAAATTCCACATCGCAGAATTGTTGGTTCTCAAATAATCTTCCATAATCCTCGTGTAAAGTGCATTTTGGAAAGCATGAGAACTGGGGAAAAAAAACCAAAACAAAATTGTTTTGAAATAGGCAATGGAAACAATACTGTGTCCCGACACAACAGCAATTCCTTTTTTAACTGGTTGCCAACACAGGACTGCACATTGATCGAGTCACAGAAAATAACTGTGACGCGATCAAAGCCCATAACTCATATGGCCAGACAGCCCAGAGTCCAGTGAAGGACCCCAGGGCTGTCTGAACATATTTCCTGTTGTTAGGGCATACTGAGGTCTGCCCTAACAACTGCCTGTGTACAATCAGTAACAGGCTCATGTACTGGCATATAGATCTATGCCAGTACATTGCAGTTACAAAATAAAAATCAAAATGATAAATCCCTTTATGAGAATAAAAAAAAAAAAAGTTAAATGAATGTAAATTTTTATGATAAATAAAAAGAAAAACAAAAAAAAAACAGAAACACAAATTTTTTATAATAAATAAACTTTTTAAAATATAAGTCCCAAAACATGAAATATAGACATATTTGGTATCACCACGACCGTAAAAACCTGTACAACAAATGTATAACATTATTTATGATGATCAGTGTATGGTGTAAAAAAAAAAATATTAAAACTGCTGCGAAACTGCTTTTTTTCTGCATTTTCGCCAAAATAAAAATGTATAGAAATTAAACGATAATGTATTTGTACCAAAAAATGGTACCTACATAAAGTACAACTCGTCCAGCAAAAAACAAAGTCTCATACAACTATGAGCGTTGGGATGCAAAGAGGAAAATGTAAAAAAATTGCTCTGTCCTCAAGGCCAAAATTGGCCGTGTCCTTAAGGGGTTAAATGAACAATGATAGAAACACAGAATCATTTTAACAAAACAGATTTTACAATGCAATGCTGTGACTTTCTTCTGCTTTCTTTAAACCAAGCCACATGCACGGAGAACACCTTGGCCCATATTTATTACGACTGGCGTTTCATACGCCAATCTTTATAAAAAAGGATTATTAGAGTTAATTGCGCCAAATTTATTAAAAGGCGCACACCTCTTAATAAAATTGACTGCATTTTGGACTGTTTTAAGTCAGTAAAGTAAATCTAGGCCTGCTGCAGTGAGCAGACGCATATCGGCACCAGTCTAAATGTTGTAGGTCAGAACACGCTTCCAGTAAACCAAGCCCACTATTACTGGAACTTTTCAAAAATGGTGAGTGCTGAGAAAATTTGACAATTTTTGTACAAAAATAGCTGGCGCCATTATTTGCAACTTTTTGGGGCTCTGTTTACACCACATACTGGCATAAACTGATGAATAAATAGTGGCACTAACATGTTTATTACATCTTGCTCTTGTACAAACCCAACGTTCTATGAATAAAAAGACTGAACACAAAATGTTACCGTCGTTTTAGAACTTTCAATTTCTTGGCAGCATTTAGGTTTTCCTCTTCAAACTGCCATATTACACTGACCCAAATTCATTAACCTTTAGACTTACAAAACAATACATTACACAATTATAAAGTAATCTTCTATAAGCTAGAATGATTCAATGAGAATGTGGGTGGTCCGCAAAATAGCCACAACCATGTCAAACATGCACAGGGTTATTGACAAAGCATTCTCCATTTTTACATACTTGTCACACTAAAAAAAGGTTAGAAAAGTTCATATCAGAAAAACAGAACCAACATCCCCCCCAATCTTATTACAATGGGGAGACCCCCGATATGTCCTAACTCCTGATGAACCCCTTACCTTAAAGAAGCGTAGTGCAAGGGGGGGGGGGGTTAAAGCATTCTATATTTCAATATTGTGGCTGAGATTTGTTGAGCAGGCTGACGTCCGTAAGCCATACTTATAGTAAAAGTGACAGCTCTTGTTGCTGCAGTATTCGGAGGGACCTCTGACCAGGTTCTAGTGAGCCCTGCTTGCAAAACACGGCTTTAGGTGATGCTACTGTATGGTAACTTCTCACTTTGTTACACTATTCTGGGATGAGTTGTGAATTGGATTAGTTGGTTTGCTCAGGTTCCCTTTATTTAATATTTTATTCAGACAATTATGCAATAAAAGAGGACGAACTGGCTACTGAAGAAGTGTGTAATGTCATAAACATACGCTATTTCTTGTCTGGACATGTACTCTTTACATCACTTTGTGTTACCTGAAAACGATACATTTCTCCGCTCCGGACATTGTTATCCACAGTCCCTCCAAAGATATACATGGCATCAGAGATAACAGCTGCAGCATGGAACAGGCGGCCGCTGGGCAGCTGCAATAGAAGGATCGGTACATTTTTTTATTTCACCATAAACGTAATTGGAGGAAATAAACTTAAGGCTTAGGTTCACGCATTAATCTATCTCCGGTATGTTTAGCTCTGATATAAGTTAGAATCAGTTTATTTAAATAAAGATATCCACACACAAAATAAAAAATGGGACGACGACAGAACTGACAACGCACTTGTTAAATATATAAAGAATTGGAGTTCTAGCATTTTGTTTCTATTTTTCTTTTGTTTTTGACTGTAACAAGGAGGGAGAATGGATTGAGGCTCTAATGTGCATCATTTATCAGGATACCTTGTGGCCCTTACCTCACTGTCTGGACTGGGCTGAATTACCTCCCAGGATTGGGAATCCACATCATAGCAATGCAGTTCATTAGGCAAAGTGTTGTCTGCAGCACCACCAAACACATAGAGGTGGCGATCAAAGGCCACCATTGTGTGCCCATAACGCCTTTGAGGGGGTGGCGGTGACCCTCGCAGTAGGTGCTCAGTAGGAATGCGCATCCAGCTGTGTGGACAAAATCAGATTAGATAGTTGTAGATTGTCATTGAGGATGGAGTTTTTTTTTTTTTATAACAAAAGTGGGTTGCAATTTTTTCGACTTCCCTAACTTGTTCTCCAAGAGACATTTAATGACCTGGAAACCTTCTTGTATTCATCTCTGGGCAGGAAAGGTTTAAAAACCTTGAAAATTTTAAAATCATTATTGCCAAGAACCTGACTGGTTAGCAGCCGACATCAGAAGCTGTATACTGTTCCTGCGTCCAACTGAAAAGGACTTTTGAGAGCATTGTGAGGGTTCAGGGTTCCACTCAAACTGCACTTCCCAAATGTCCTCTTAATTGAAAGCATCAACAGTATGCAAATCTACAATTCCCAGTGACTATGTGGCACGTACAGCCAATTAGCTAATCTTGCAATAATTTTGGTGTGTTTGTGCAAGGGAGAAAGAAATACTACTAAATGAAGGCGCTCCTGTGCGGTGTCGAGTTACCTGATAGTCGGTGAATGTACAAATGGAGAGGAGGAATAAAAAAATGGAGTGCTCCTTTAATGGGAGTTACAGAAACATTCACTTCGATGGGAGTTACGGAAACAGCGTAGCATAGCGAGCTGGGCTGTTTCAGTAAACCTCGCCACCTCTCCACTGATTCTCTGCTTGAATGCAGTAGCTTCACCAGATGCGGATGGGGGACACCCGATATCAAGATATGTACGACTCCCAGAGCTGGAACCTGCATCTATTAGACATTTATGGCATATCCTGTGGATATGTAATAAATGTCTAAGATGGGAACCCCCTTTTAAGGTTGGCCACTTTTGGAACAATTGAAAGCAATATAAATAATACAATAAAGAGATCACTTTATGTAACTGGTATCATTTTTAGACATTTTAGGATTTGTGTAGTAAATATCTTTTAGCTGTAGTAACTGACATTTTTGTGCTTGGTGGACCACGTGAAAAAAAAAAGAAGCTATTTTATATTGTTTATATAATCATCATGTCGGGTCCATGTTTGGTTCTTACACTTTCTCTGCAAACTCAAACTGGAATAAGTTGTTTGTGATCTTCGCTCCACTCTGACCAGAGAAGACAAACATTTTGTCCCTACAGACAGCCACAGGGAAGTTGCAGCACGAGGGTGGGATCTCTCCACTTTGCTCAATCTGCAATACATATTACAAAGATTCAGTTACGGATTTCAATTATTCACACTACCATTTATCTAATACATACATATTTATACACACACATGCACGAACGCACAGTTATAAATTCTTAACACAATAGAGGCAATCCTTACACTGAGGTTAGGGTCAACTCATCCTCCTGTTATCATGCCTACACATGGTTTAATGTGGCTTCATTGCAATAGGCTTTATAGAACATTTGTGGACATTTTAATTATTTCAAACAAAAGTTCAATTTTATTACACTACACCAGTCAATCTGCCTTTTTACAACTAATATATATATATATATATAAAAAAATATATATATGTGGTTTACCTTAATTTTGTCAAAGGTGCATAAAGAACTTCAACATAGTGTGTGTGTGTGTGTGTGTGTGTGTGCGTAGGTCTGTCTATATATGTATGTATAGAGATACACACACATACATAAGTTTAGTACACAGAGGTTTATTTTATGAACAGTGGGCGCTATAGTGATCCAGTACCTCTTCCCAAGTTGCTGACTCTCGATCTTGCAAACTGATGGTCCACATGTCATTTAACCTAAATGAAAAATATAAATCAAATCATTCTGTAGTTTATCATGCTGTAGGTCAGGCGTACATCATGAAAAAAAAATGTATTTGGCATTTACAATTTATACCATTTAGGATTCAGTCACAGACTTTATTGCAGAAATTTTCTGTGACTGAAAAGGAGTTCCATTCATCTGAATGAAGCCTGCAGAAATCCATACACCTGATTTTCAGTCGCAGATCATTTCTGCAGCAAAGTCTACCGCGTGTGACTGCACCCTTTTAGTATATTTTAGTATGGTCTGTACATAAGAAAAGTTACATTTTTTTTAGATCAATCCAAATTACCCCAAAATACCTCACAATAGTGCAAAATAGCTGTGCGGTGCTTCCTCTGCTCACCAAAAAGTGGATGAAGAACAGGTTCTTGGGGGACTTTATGGATTTAAAGGTTTTGTACACCTTTGTACGAATGTTATTTTCTTGTTCATTGGCTTCCTAAATGCAAAATTAAGCAACTTTCTAAATAGTCTTCAATAAAAATGTTCTACCATTTTGCTACTGTAGTCTAAGCAATTCCTTTACATAGCTGGCTGCGCTGACATAATGGTCAATGGCACACTGCTCCTGGCTGCGGTCGACTATCAGCTTACTGAGAGCTATGCAAGTTCACAGAGATACCAGCAGAAAGTCGAGGAGGTTGTACACAGTAGAACAAGCTGTATCACAGTATAGAGTGTGATAGCATCAATGGCAGAAGGCGTATGTGTGTTCATCACACAGATGACATCAAAGTATAGAGAGCATTCACGACAGAATCTGCAGGGGGGGGGGGTGATAATCATACAGTCTGCGGAGGGGACAAGTGATCACACATGGGCTGTATCAGTGTCTGTAGAAACAGGAAGTAATAGCGGGACGAAGGTGTGCCAATACATAAGCGCTAGTGAAGGCAGCATACTGGATTCACAGGACTCGCATCTAGAATATATTATTGGGGGGGGGGGGGGGGGGTCACTCCCACGAGAAAAGTCTGAAAATGAATAAAAGAACGAAGATTGCAGCCTGAAATTTAATGTAACCACTAATATGTAAAAATAGGATTTTTTTTGGAGCACTCACCATTAAATCCTTTTCTCGACCAGTCCATTGGTGGACACATGGGTATAGCGACTAGGAGGCGTGACACTAAGAATAAAAAAGTCTGGCCCCTTACTACAGTATATACCCCTGAACTAGTCAGTCTGTGCTGAAGCAGAACACAAGGTAAAAGAAAAATAACACCAGGTCCATAGAAGAAAACCATGTCCAACAGACAACCTTTGAACTCCATAACAAAAAACGGGTGGCAGTCGTGTCCCCCAAAGGACTGGATAGAAGTCCACATGGGTGGGAACTGAACAGAAAGGACATAAGCATCTACTACACGGATGACCGCAACACCTTGCAACCAAGGGAAGCATATACGGACGCAAAAGGTATGCACCCTGTAAAATTTGGTGAACGTATGCAAAGACCAGGTAGCTGCATTGTAGAGCTGAAGAGCCGAAGCCCGATGGCGCACAGCCCAGGAAGCACCAACCGCCCTAGTCGAATAGGCAGTAATCTAGAACGGGGGTTTCTCCGAATGGAGGTCACCGCCACAAGGAACACCACTTTCTAGGCGAGCAGGGACAACAAAATCTACAATAGAATAAGGAACAGTCAGATCCCAAGACTGAGTCAGGGGCCGATAGGTGGAGCAGAGCAGGAGAATGGAGTGGCCCAGATAGATCGCCAGAGAGAAGAGAGCCACCAGAGAAGAGACCAGTGGATGGTCAAGGGAAGAAGGTTTTGGCAGTCTAGGGAATTCAGAGTGTGGTACCGCCTGGAAGGGATCGTCCTCTGGAATGGCCTCAATATAAGCCACCATGGTCCAACTTTCATACAAAAGCGGCGGGAGGTGGGAGAGCCTCGTCGCAGAGCACAGACTCTTTGCTGCAGGGTGGACAGTTTCTCTGGAGGAAGGAACAACCGACATGAGTCTGTGTCAAAGACCATTCCCAGCAAAGTGTCTCCGACAGAAAGTCAGGCAGGATTCAGATTGGTTGACAATCCATCTTAAATGAGTCATGGGGCTGGGACTTGATGAGGATATCATCCAGATAAGGGGCGACTGAAATCTCTCTGGAATAAAGAATCACCATGATCACAGAATGATTCTTTGTGAAAAATTGCAGGGCCGTCGACAGGCCAAACGGGAAGGCCACAAACGGATAGAGGTGAGGGAGATCTGCTAATCCTAGGAAGCGCTGGTGGGACAAGCAAATGGGGGCGTGCAGGTACACGTCCCCGATGTCCACTGGGGAGAGGAAATCTCCCTCTTCTATGAGGGCGAACCAACCTGTGGGACTCCATGCGGAGACGACAGATCTTGTTTTAGGTCCAGAATGGGACAATCTGAACAGTCCCTTTTGGGGACAACAAAAAAAGTGTTTGCAGCAAAACTCATGGCCTGGAGAAACAGGGACAATGACTCCTTGACTCAAGAGAGTCTATTACTTGAAAAAAGGCATCTGCCCTGGCAGGTGAAGGATGGGTGTGGACTGGAAGTACCTGGCAGGCAGAAGATGTACAAATGAGGAGACTATTTCCCGCACCCAGGCGTCCGAGATGTGAGAAAGCCAGACATCTTGGATGAGTAGAAGTCTGCCCCATCCCCTTGTGCCTCGCACCTTCAGGCGGAACTGGTTTTGCCCGCAGCAGACATAGTAGCCTGAGGGCAGGAGCGCCACGAGGAACAGGGCTTGTAAGAAAGTCTGTTCTTAGAGTCCCGGTCAGACTGCTGCCCGGATGTTTGTGGGCCAAGGAAATTACAAGAAAAAAAATGAGGTCCCGGCTTCTTGGGATTAGGAGAACAACGAGACTTAGTTTGAGGCAGGCGAGTGCTTTTCCGAACTGTTGCTTTGGAGATAATTTAAATCGGGCTCCAAAAAGACGGGAGCCAATGAAGGTAAGAGCCGTCATGAAGCGTTTAGAAGTGTCAGCAGACAAGTAATTCAGCCATGCCGTCCGGCGACTATGGTAGAGAAGCAAGCCAAAAGGCGACCCGCATGCAGGGAGTCTTCGCAAAGATTTTTAGCAGCGTCTGACAGGTGGGGAGAGAGATTCACCAGATCTTCAGTGGGTGCCCCTAAAAGGAGACCATGATGGAGTTGGCGAGCCCATTCAGTAAAGGCTCTTACCCATGCGGAAGCAAAGCCAGCAGCCTCAAAGGAAGACCCGGAGAAAGAGTCAATGCAGTGGTCCAAAGGATTGCAGAATGATACAGATCGACTGTGTTACCCTGCTGGAAGAAAAAAAAAAAAAAAGCATAGACAGTCTGCTGAACCAGCAGGGGTGTCTGCCTCCTACGGACACTAAGCGGAGACCGAATAACTCAGTGCCTGTAGGAAGAGTATATAATGTAGGAAGGGCCAACACTTATTTTTCCTCTTAGTGTCACGTCTCCTAATGGCAACAGCATGTTCCCATAGTCTGTGTCCCCCAATGAGACGAACGAGAAAATTATTTTTTCCTTGTCAATGGTATACATAGCCTTTAAACTTGCCAGACGTGAACGACTACCCCATTCCAGGGGCACCAAGATCATTTAGTTACTAGAGGTTCAAGCTGGTGTCCCTCTTCAATGTAAGTTCTTGTTGTGCAGTGGTGCAATAAAAGATTCAGATGTGTGTTATGTTCAATCTCCTTCTTTTAACCCCTTCCCTCTTTAGCCACTTTTGACCTTCCTGACAGAGCCTCATTTTTCAAATCTGACATGTTTCACTTTATGTGGTAATAACGTTGAAATGCTTTCACCTATCCGGGCGATTCTGAGATTGTTTTCTCGTGACACATTGGACTTTAAGATAGTGGTAAAATTTGGTCGATACATTCAGTATTTAATTGTGAAAAACACGAAAATATTGTGAAAAATTGCAAAAATTAGCATTTTTCTCAATTTAAATGTATCTGCTTGTAAGACAGGCAATTATACCACACAAAATTGTTGCTAATTAACATCACCCATATGTCTACTTTAGATTGGCATCGTTTTTTGAACATCCTTTTATTTTTCTATGACCTCACAAGGCTTAGAACTTTAGCAGCAATTTCTCCCATTTTCAAGAAAATTTCAAAAGGCTATTTTTACAGGGGCCAGTTCAGTTGTGAAGTGGTTTTGAGGGCCTTATATATTAGAAACCCCCAAAAAGTCACCCCATTTTAAAAACTTCACCCCTCAAAGTATTCAAAACAGCATTTAGAAAATGTCTTAACCCTTTACACATTTCACAGGAATTAAAGCAAAGTAGAGGTGAAATTTACAAATTTCATATTTTTTTGCAGAAATAAATTTTTAATACAATTTTTTTTATAACACAGAAGGTTTTACCAGAGAAATGCAACTCAATATTTGTTGCCCAGTTTCTGCAGTTTTAGGAAATATCCCACATGTGGCCGTAGCGTGCTACTGGAATGAAGCACCGGCCTCAGAAGCAAAGGAGCACCTGGTGGATTTTGGGGCCTTATTTTTGTTAGAATATATTTTAGGCACCATGTCAGGTTTGAAGGGCTCTTGCGGTGCCAAAACAGTGAAAATCCCCCAAAAGTGACCCCATCTGGGAAACTAGACACCTCAAGGAAATTATCTAGGTGTATAGTGAGCATTTTGACCGCACAGGTTTTTTACAGAAATTATTGGAAGTAGGCCGTGAAAATTAAAATCAACATTTCTTCAAAGAAAATGTAGGTTTAGCGATTTTTTTTCTCATTTCCACAAGGACTAAAGGAGAAAAAGCATCACAAAATTTGTAAAGCAATTTCTCCCGAGTAAAACACTATCCCACATGTGGTAATAAATGGATATTTGGACACACGGCAGGGCTTAGAAGGGAAAGAGCGCCGTTTGGCTTTTGGAGCTCAAATTTAGCAGGAATGGTTTGCGGAGGCCACGTCGCATTTGCAAAGCCCCTGAGGGGACAAAACAATGAAAACGCCCAAAAAGGGACTCCATTTAGGAAACTACACCTCTTGAGGAATTCATCTAGGGGTGTAGTAAGCATTTTGACCCCACAGACGTTTCATAGAATTTATTAGAATTAGGCAGTGAAAATAAAAACAGTCCTTTTTCTTCAATAAGACGTAGCTTTAGCGGAAATTTTTTCATTTTCTCAACAAATAAAAGGAAAAAAAGAACCCAAAATTTGTAAAGCAATTTCTCCCGAGTACGGCAATACCCCATATGTGGTCATAAACTGCTGTTTGGGCAAACGGCAGGGCTCAGAAGGAAAGGACCGCCATTTGGAGTGCAGATGTTGCTGGATTGGTTTCTGGGCGCCTGTGGGCCCAAAACAGTGGAAACCCCCCAGAAGTGACCCCATTTTGGAAACGACACCCCTCAATGCATTTACCAAGGGGTGTAGTAAGCATTTTAACCCTGCAGGTGTTTTGTAGAAATTAGTGTTCACTCGATGTTGCAGAGTGAAAATGGGATTTTCTTCCATAGATATGCCAATATGTGGTGCCCGGCTTGTGCCACCATAACAAGACAGCCCTCTAATTATTATGCGGTGTTTCCCGGTTTTAGAAACACCCTACATGTGGCCCTAATCTTTTGTCTGGACATATGACAGGGCTCAGGAGTGAAGAGTACCATGCGGAGTGGAGGCCTAATTTGGCGATTTACAAAGTATTGGTTCACAACTGCAGAGGCTCAGATGTGAAATAATAAAAAGAAACCCCTGAGAAGTGACCCCATTATGGAAACTGCACCCCTCAAGGCATTTATTAAGAGGTGTAGTGAGGATTTTCACCCCACAGGTCTTTTCCATAAATGAATGCACTGCGGATGGTGCAAATTAAAAATTTATATTTTTCCCTAGATATGCCATTCAGTGGCAAATATGTCATGCCCAGCTTATGACGCTGGAGACACACACCCCAAAAATTGCTAAAAGGGTTCTCCCGGGTATGACGATGCCATATATGTTGAAGGAAACTGCTGTTTGGGCACGCTGTAGGGTTCAGAGCCGAGGGAGCACCATTTGGCTTTTGGAGAGCGGATTTTGCTTGGTACTATATTTGTTTGAGTATTGCTGGTGTTTTATAATGTGGGGGTACATGTAAGCGGGGCGGAGTATATAAGGGGCATAGCCAGGTATGAAAAAAAAATAATAATCCATAGATGTGTGTTACGCTGTGAAGCAATCCTTTCCGCACAGGCCAGTGTCGCACTAATAAATGGTGTAATTTCTTATCCCCCTTTTGATCCACACTCTGCACCTTTGTAGTTTGAGGAATTTTGCTAGGAAGTGTTGTCCTGGTATAATACGGGCACCGTCGCTTCCAGCGGATATGTTTGGGCCCTCCCTTTCCTGGTTCCCTAATTTTAGGTCCTTGATAAATCGTCTCTTCAAACAGAAGAAATGTTCCCCTCGGGCACAACTGCATATTTTTTTATTTCCTGACCTATTGGAGCCATAACTAATTTTATTTTTCATAGACGTAGCGGTATGGGGGCTGGTTTGTTGCGGGACGAGCTGTAGTTATTATTGGTACCATTTTGGGGTACATGCGACTTTTTGATCACCTTTTATCCTATTTTTTGGGATGCCAGGTAAACAAAAAAACGCAATTCTGGCACAGCTTTTTTCGTTTTTTTTATACAGCGTTCACCATGCGTTATAAATTACATGTTAACTTTATTCTGTGGGTCAGTACGATTCTGGCGATACCTAATTTATAGCATTTTTTTATGTTTTACAACTTTTTTCACAATAAAATTACTTTTGTAAAAAGAATGTATTTTTTTTCTGTCGCAAAGTTGTGAGAACCATAACGTTTTAATTTTTTTGTCGACGGAGTTGTATGAGGGCTTGTTTTTTGCGGGACGAGCTATAGTTTTTATAGGTACCATTTTTGGATACGTGCGACTTTTTGATCACTTTTTATTCTAATATTTGTATGGGCAAAGTGACTAAAAAACAGAAACTCTGGTAACGTTTTTTTTTAGTTTTTTTTTACGCTGTTCACCGCGTGCAATAAATAATACAATATTTTGATACCTCAGGTCGTTACGGTCGTGGCGATACCAAATACATATGGTTTATTATTATTTTTCAATAATAAAGGACTTGATAAGAGTAAAAGGGGGATTGTGTTTTATTTGATTACTTGAAACTTTTATTGTTTTCAAACTTTTATTTTTTGCACTTTTTTTTACACTTTTTTATACTTTTTTTACACTTTTCTTCAAGTCCCACTAGGGGACTTGAAGGTCCAACGGTCAGCTTTTTTTTTTTTTCTAATACATTGCACTACCTATGTAGTGCAATGTATTAGATCTGTCAGTCATTCACTGACAGCAAGCCGATTAGGCTTCGCCTCCCGGCGGGGCCTAATAGGCTTCCGTAATGGCAGAGCAGGAGACCATTGTGTCTCCTGTTGCCATAACAGCAGTCGCCAGTCCCGATTGCCTGTCAGGGCTGGCGATCTGCTAGTAACCGCTACGATGCAGCAATCGCTTTCGATTGCTGCATCGAAGGGGTTAATGGCAGGGATCGGAGCTAGCTCCGGTTCCTGCCGTTACAGGTGGATGTCAGCTGTACAGTACAGCTGACATCCACCGCTGATGACGCCGGATCAGCTCCTGACCCGGCACCATCTTGCCGGCAGCTACGGAAGCCGATCAGGCTCCGCCGCCGGGCGGATCTTGACCGGCTTCGGTGCTAGGCAGACCGGGAGGCCAGTATTAGGCCTCCGGTTGCCATTGCAGCCACCGGAACCCCGGCAATTTCATTGCTGGGGCTCCGATGAGCTGCAAACACCTTAAGTGCAGCGATCGCGTTTGAGCGCTGCACTTAAGGGGTTAATGGCGGGGATCGAAGCTAATTTCGGTCCCCGCCGTTACAGTCGGATGTCAGCTGTAAGATACAGCTGAGATCCGGTGATGATGGCACCGACTCAGCTTCTGAGCCGGTGCCAAACATTTGACGTACATATACGGCATTTTGCGGGAAGTCAATGCTTTCCATGACGTACATGTACGGCAAATGTCGGGAAGGGGTTAACAAGGTGTACTTTGCCTTCTGCTTCTAATCATCAGCTGATTTTGCACCCTTGGTGTTTTTGTATTTTGGTATGGGACACTGTCCCTGTTATACCATTTCATTTATACTAAACACTGGTTAAGTAGTTTGCATACCTTGCATTTCCATCATATCCAGCAAAGATCCACAGCTTATCATCGTATACCGTAGCTCCATGTGCTGACCGGGCCACTGGTAATCTGAAAGAAAAGGACATCAGGCAAGAGATTGTCTTAAGATGTTGAATATTAGAATTTTCCTTTTGTCAAACTATACTGCAGAGATACTGTACTGATATTGAAATGTTCATTCTCATGTCATGTCTTTTACCAAATCTCAGTATTTTGTGACTTAAAAAAATAAAGATTAAGAAAAGGACAAAAGGTCAGTCACTGATGATCTATTGTATAGTGAGAGTCCTTTTACATGGGCAGACAAATTACCCATAACTAGAGCAGATATGGCACATCATTTAGGCCTGCATTTATATGTTGAAACAATTGCGTGGTTCTTCGTTACATGTGATCGCCCGTCTCCTCCTCTGCTGCCTTCACTACAAAAGACAGGCAGATGTCGGTTTACATGCGTGGATGTACGGCCTACAAACTATTCATTTTATGTTATCCTAAGGCTAGAGTCACATGGTCGTTGCGCATCTCGGCCGTGAAAAACTGCAGTTTTTCACGTCCGAGGTGCATTCATGCTCTGCGGGACGCAATATCACGCATTCCCCATAGACTAGAGTCTATGCAGGGATGTGTGAAAAAATAGGACATGTCCTATTTTCACAGGGACCCTTCACACGGTCCGCTGAAACAACAGCCGTGTGAACGGCCACATTGAATTTTATCGTTTCGTGTGACGGCCGTTGTTTCAATAATAAGGCCTAAAAGATGCAATCAACAAATTATCGTTCGTCATTTGATCGCTGCACATGTTTACACTGCACAACGCCTTTAACATGGGCCGTTGATCTGCAGAACATGCTTACAAACGTTCGGTACCAGTCATTGCCCAGTTTAAACATGCCCAAAGATCAGCTGACTAACGAGCAAACGTCGATCGCATATTCTATGCAGTCTTAAAAATTACGCTTTGTCGGCAGCACATCCCTCTTGCGTAACAGTAATGCAAACTCTATGGGGACGGACGATCGTATTAGTGATTGTTCATACCCATACAGTTTGCATACTCACAAAGATTACCCAATGTAAATGGAAGTTTTAATGTTTCCATCCCATGTGGACCCGGAAGACAAATTAAACAGCACCCATTAATATCAAGTGCTTGTCTGTGTAATGCAGGACCGATCCTCCAGAGGAATCTACGCTTTTTGTAACCATTATGTGAAAATGGGTTTTCTAAACTAGGCAACCCCTTTAAATGCAACACAGCTACATATGGCAGACAGTGGAATGGTCGGAATGGACAAAACATGGGAGCCAGTTAGACCGCTATGACGGAATCAATAGCGCAGTCGACTGCGCTATTGATTCCGTCGGAAAAACCTAAACCTGCCGGAATGGTGACAAACGGAAACCATTAGCAATGATATCAATGGTGAAGGAAACGGAAGCTGTGGTTTCAGTTTGATTTTCCGTTGCGGGGGTCACCCAACGGAAACGTGGAACGGAAAGCCAACGCTGATGTGACTTCCTAAGGCCCTAACCCTTAGGAAGTCAGTGGACAGTGCAATCTCCGTTTGGGGGTATTTATTAAGACTGGGGAATCATAACTGGAGTAGGAGGCACATAATTTATTAAGAGCCGCACGCCTTTTATTAAATTAGGCGCATCTCAGGCTGTCCATGTGCCTGAAAGGGAAATCTACGCCAGCGATGAACTGGTGCATATTTTCACTATAATTTCTGCCAGTCTTTGCCGTAAATTATACTAGATTTGTCGGGCTATGGCAGGCCCCATCCACTTTTTGGGTAGTGTGACATGGGCAGTGCAAATGGATCAAATGTCGCGATCTTTGGAGCAAATTGCCAGTATTGATACATTCACGACTTTTCTACGCAAGTTTTAAATAATTAATAAATTACCACTCATGTATTTATAATGGTAAGATTTTTTGTTTTAAATTAGAAATAGGTACATGTGTGACTGAGCTTTACAGGTTCTGTGTTTTCTTAAATACTTACTAACCTTCCTTCAATTTTCCATTCTGTCCAGAGACCAGTCCCAAACTTGTACTCAAAGAGATCATTCTTATTCTTCAGATTGGAATTGGAATAGATGTCTCCAGTATAGCCGCCTGGTAATAAAAAGAGACAACACTAGTTAGACTGAGGATAGTTGTTTCCATTACTAGTTGGTTACAATTGTCAAACGGACTAAAATCTATATGATGAAAAAGAAAAGAAATATACATTTTCAACTTTTAAAACACACTGCATGCAAAGAGCCAATTGTAGATCAGTGTTTCATTTCTTCAGGGCACACGAACACCCACCGCAGGCTGCCTATGGCTTGAGCTTTGTGAACACTAGAAGGTCAGAATTACACACAGTTTTGATGCAGTTTTTGTCTGAGTTTTCTTTAGTCAAAGCCAGAAGTGGATCCAAAAGGAATGAAAGGTATAAACAAAAGTGTAAAGCATCTCATTTCCTTTGTGTCCACTACTGTTTTTAGCTCAAGAAATCGCACCAAAACTTTGTGTGCGATTCGTGCCCAAGAATCACTGCACACGTTTACACTGGATAATGCTTGCGAAAGTTTGTTCTAATGATCTTTAGGGCGATTATCGCCCAGTGTAAAAAGTTAGACAAGATCGAGATCTAGAATTACTAGTCAGAAATCTTTTCCAGAAGTTCCAATAAACTCTGGAAATCGTATTTCTCCAATTCCATGTTACTTACCAAACACAAACATACTACTTCCGTAGACCACTGCAGAATGGTGATATCTTGGTGCTGGCGGAGTCCCTGTCGTAAAAGCCCTGTTCAAAGCACGAGACAATATATGTTATATACACTATAGTGCTGTGCATATGAAAAACCTATCATTCAGAAAACACTCCTGCCTTGATCAGTATTTTATACCAAAAACAGATTTGACATTTCCCATGCTGTTTGAGATGTAGCCAGTCTCATACTTCTGTAGACACTTCTACATTCAATATTGAACAGTGAAACCTGGTTATTATAACTCTTGTCATGGGCTGCTCTGTACCTGCACCAGGAGCAGTCTTTCACATCAAATCTCAGCAAGTCATTTAACATGTTCTTCCTGTTGATAATAAGCAATAGATTAATTCATATATTCCCATTTACCCATCATAAACTGCACATACAGTAGCCCTGACTAGGGCCGGCTCCAGGTTTATGTGGGCCCCCTTATAACTCTACTTCTTTCATCCAGTACACGATACACCAATGTTTGTTGCCAGTGACCTTGTCACGGTTTTTGGGTTTGTATTTTTTTGGTAAAAATTACAGTTCGATTTTCCTGTCATTTACCAAGAACGACAAATAAAAAAATAAAACATCACGTGTGAACATGCCCTAAGGAGGAGATGCTGTATGCAGCAAAGTTTGTCATTTACCCCTTTTACTGATGGAAATGTAGGTGCGATAATTGTTGAGAAGTATTTTGTTTTTTGCCTTTTCAAATTCATAGACAAACAGCCTTTTATTTTTACATCGACATAGCTGTATAAGGTCACGTTTATTGCTAGACGAGCTGTAGTTTATCCTGTCCCATTTTGCTATTTGGGTGATATTGGCCTTAAATTTGACAAAGATCTGAGCTCTAGTCCTTATATTCTATTTGTGGAAAGTGTTTAAAGTCATAACATATTACATACATCTGTGTCAGTGAAATGGTTAAAGAGGCTCTGTCACCACATTCTAAGTGCCTTATTTTCTACATAATGTGATCGGCGCTATAATGTAGGTGACAGTAATGCTTTTTATTTCGAAAAACGATCTATTTTTACCATGTTAGAAGCGATTTTAGATTTATGCTAATGAGCTTTCTTAATGCTCAACTGGGCGTGTTTTTACTTTAGACCAAGTGGGCGTTGTACAGAGGAGTGTATGACGCTGACCAATCAGTGATCAATCAGCGTCATGCACTCCTCTCCATTCATGGTCAGCGCATAGTGACACTGCGTTGTTCGCTATGTGCTGTCTTAGGGTATGTTCACACGACCTCTTCAGATGTAATGGAGGCATTTTACGCCTCGAATTACACCTGAAAAGACGGCTCCAATACGTCGGCAAACATCTGCCCATTGCTTGCAATGGGTCTTACGATGTTCTGTGCAGACGAGCTGTCCTTTTACGCGTCGCTGTCAAAATACGGAGCGTAAAATGACGGCTCGTCAAAAGAAGTGCAGGACACTTCTTGGGATGTTTTTGGAGCCGTTTTCTCTTAGACTATTGAAAACAGCTCCAAAAATGGCCGTAAAAAACGCAGTGAAAAACGCAAGTTGCTCCCTTGTAAACAGCTCCGTATTTTCAGACTTATTTTGTTAATTGTGTGAACATACCCTTATACTGACATATTAACGATACTGAAGTGTTTAGATAGTGACTAGACATACCTTCCAGCCAGTACGGGATGTCTATTCACAATCCCGGCACTTCATTAACGTTTCTGTGGTACTTACAGCAGAGCAAGCGTAATCTCGTGAGATCTCACTGTAAATGACAGGTTACAGCGACATTACGCTTGCTCTGCTGTAAGTACCAAACAAACATTAATGAAGTGCAGGGACTGTGAATAGACATCCCGACCTGGCTGGAAGGAATGTCTAGTCACTGTCTAAACACTTCAGTAATGTTAATATGTCAGTATAAGACAGCACAGTGAACAACGCAGTGTCACTGTGCGCTGTGTAAATGAATAGATAGAAGTGTATGACACTGATTGGTCAGCATCATACACTTCTCTCCACAACGCCCACTTGGTCTAAAGTAAAACACGCCCACTTGGGCATTAAGAAACTAATTAGCATAAAGCTAAAATCGCTCCTAAGGCCTCATGCACACGAACGTAAATACGCCGCTTCTATTGGCCACGTGTACCTCCCCGTGCCGTTGAAAAATATAGAACATGTCCTATTTCAGGCCGTAATTATGGCACGGGCAGGCCCATAGAAGTCTATGGGGCTCCCGTAATTACTGGTGACTACGTGTGTGCACCCGTAATTACGGGAGCGTTGCTAGGCGATGTCAGGGGATAGTCACTGTATAGGGTGCTGAAAGAGTTAAACGATCAGCAGTAACTCTTTCAGCACCCTGGACAGTGACTGCCGATCACAATATAGATAAAGCTGTAAAAAAAAAAAAAAAAAGACGTTCATACTTACCCAGAACTCCCTGCTTCTTCCTCCAGTCCGGCCTCCTGGGATGCCGTTTCTTCCCATGTGACCGCTGCAGCCAATCATAGGCTGCAGCTGTCACATGGACTGCCGCGTCATCCAGGGAGGTCGGGCTGGAAGTCGAAAGAGGGACGCGTCACCAAGACAACGGCCGGGTAAGTATGAATTACTTTTACTGCGGAAAGGGCTGTCCCTTCTCTTTATCCTGCACTGATAGAGAGAAGGGGCTGCCGATTAGTGCAGTGCAATTTTGCAGCGAAAACGTGCCCGTAAATATGGGTGGAATACGGGTGACACCGGACCCGTATTTACGGGCACGGATCCGTAAATACTGGTGCAATACGGGTCGAATACGTGTGACCAAGGACCCGTATTTACGGGAGGAAAAAAATACGTTTGTGCGCATGAGGCCGTGGTGAACATAGATCGTTTTTCTAAATAAAAAGCATTACTGTCACCTACATTATAGCGCCAATCTCCTTATGTAGGAGATAGGACACTTATAATGTGGTGACACAGCCTCTTTAAGCAATCGGCCAAGTGACATGATTTGGCTCCAGGAACCGGGCCAGGTTCACACTGCATATATTCAGGCGTCTTTCGGAGCTTAAAATGCTTGGATTACGGTCCGAAATGCACTTGAAATATGACTGCAAACAGCTTCCCATTGTTTTCAATGAAAAAATGCTGCGTAGTTCATACGAGGTGTATTTTTATGCTGCTGAATTAAATAAAGTCTTGTAAAAATAGGCATAGTAAAAAGGCGTTTTACAGACCGATTTTTCCCATTGACATCTCAATAAACGTTTCGAAAATACGCCTATGAGCTGGAGTAGATTTTATCAGCCTTGTGTACGGATTTCTAAAAATCCCATTTACTTCAATGTAATGTTTTATTTTTGTATTTTCCAAATGAAGGCCAAGATTTATTTATTATGTTTTTTGAAGAAAAACATTTTAGTAGATGGCCTGAAGAATCCGCA